>NC_092506.1:310000-408687 GCF_047511675.1 Marmota flaviventris
CCCTGTCCTTGAGTCCATTGCCCAAGTGATGTCCACATGATCTGTGGGGAAGGACTTGGGCGTAAGAGTAATAGTCCACAGCCATCGCATGTATGGCCGAGTCTTTTGTCCTGGGGACTCTGCCCTCCCTAGTCACGGGGCTGCATCTGAAGTTGAGTGAAGGCTCAGGGTCTGACCCCGGGGGAGCATGGCCCTGGGTCCTACCTCCCACCCTTGCTCCTTGGCTGGTGGGGACTGGGCAGTGACCTCCTTCGCTGGCCTGTTTCCCAAGAGGGACCCAGTCTTTGGGAACATTCTAAGAGCTCTCTGCCTGCCAAGGAGCACGGTGAGGAAGACTGCTGTCTTCCTGGGCCTCCTGCCTGCTGCGAGCACACCCCAGCAGCCGGCAAGCTGGACAGAGGCCCTCCAGGGCTTCCCATCCCTGGCCTTGGAGAGTGGGGCACCTGGCCTTCCTGAAGCAGCTGAGACTTTCCCATCCTGTGACAAAGGATGGACCCCTGTACCACAGGGAGAGGGTACAGTCCCCTCCCAGGGTCCCAGGAGACTTGAAGTGCTGGTCGCCCCAAATGAGGCAGAAGCTGGGAGATGGGCCCCCCACTGAGGGAAAGAGGGATACAGAGGCTAGAGACGTCGCCTTGCTACATACTGGGCCCCTCAGGTCCAGTCACGTGGCCCTGTTGGTGTCCCCTGGTCTGCAGGCTGCTGAGCACGGAAGGGGGTGGGAGGGGCTGAGGCCCAGCTTGGTCCCGGGGTGCAGGGGAAGAAGCAGCAGGCCACCCAGCTCCCACTGCAAGGGGGTCCAGGGCAAGGTTAGCCCAGGGATACCCCAAGGCCACCACCATTCAAGGCCCTGACACAAACCCAGGTCTCAGGTGTGACTGGGCAGAGGTTTGTTCTCCCCTGAAGGCCAAGGACCTGGGCTACTGCCCCCCATCTCTGGGCTGTAGACTCCTGGGTCCCATCCTCTGCACCCTTCCTGGGCACCTGGAGCCCTGGGAAGTTTAGACCTCGTCAATCTGCCTGCAGCCACCAAATACAGGGAAAGCCAGATGCCACCTGGCACTGAGCACCCACAGCAAGAAGTCAGGAACTTGCAGAACCTGGGACATGCATGCGACAGCAGAGGGAGAGGGGTTTAGATGGTGCACCAGGCTGGGACTGCCAGCAGACCCCTCCCCAGGCGAGATCACAGCACACCCACGTACAATGCACTTTATTGAATCCCACGGTGGACAGATGGGTGCGTGTCAATGCTTCAGAAAGCGAGGGGTGCAGGGGCAGAGCCTCAGCCCAGGGTACACGGCCAGCTAGGGAGGGTTGGACATGGCGAGAAGGGAAACTTGATCTTGCCTCAAATACAGGAAACTCTTTCAAATGTTAGTTGTTTGTTTTGGTGCTGGGGATTGAACCCAGGGCTGCCTGCATAGTCTGGCACCCTCCGCATGAAGCTCCACCCCTCACCCCTGCCTTAACTCTTTTTTTTAATTAGTCATACATGGCAGCAGAATTCATTTCATTTCATTGCACAAAAATGGAGCACAACTTTTCATTCTCTGGTTGTACATGATGTAGACTCACACATTTTGTTTTAACCATTTCAGCACTTAACCCTTACAGTAATATTAAGTACACAAACATGAAGATGATGATCAGGATGATGGTGAAGACCATGGCAGTGACGTTCAGGCACTTGGCAGTGGAGGCGAAGGCCTGGGCCCCAGTTATGTCACCCACCATCTTCCTGTCCCTAGACTGGGGAGACCAGATGCAGAGGGTCAGGGGAGAGGCAGGTGCTAGGCCCAGGCCCCCAGGGTCCTCTCTGCTCTTGTCCCTCACACACTCAGACTGTGCAGCAGGCCCCAGTGCTGGCTGCTCACCCCAGCTTGGGAGACAGCCTGGGGTGCCACACTCTGCAGTGTGCAGCGGGTATTTCTGCCATTGGGCATAGGGAGAAGTCCTCTGGGTTGGGGATGGGGACAAGAGTGACCCCAGATTCCCAGGCTGCTCCCTCCTGTGTCTGCCCTGGGAGATCCCCTAATGCCCCCCACACTTACCCAGAAAGTGGAAGGCACACAGGGTCAATGCACACCAGCCATAGGGGGTGATCCACAGCAGCTCCCCCAGCACACACAGACCCACACAGATGCAGGTGGAGTGTCAGCCTCCCATGCACTTTCCCCCCCGCCCCTCCCACTGCCCAGCCCCCCCACAGCACACACACCTTCACAGAGTAGGCGAAGGCTAAGAAGCCCAGGCAGCAGAAGTTCATGAAGAGCGTGTTGAACAGGGACCAGGTGACATAGTCAGGTGTGATGTCCTCCCTGCTAATAGAGATCTCAGTGGACATCACGGGAGACAAGCCTGGCTCCTGGTGCACCTTGTTCTGCATTGAGAAGTCTGATATTGCTGAGGTCGGAGTCTGGGAAGTGCAATTCTTATGGCCCACAGAAGCCCTTTTGTGGAGTGGGGCCCAGATGCTAGGGGAGGGTCCTGGTAGGTCTGGCCCCTTCTCAGCAGCCTCCTCCCATGGACCCTAAAGTTCTGCTTTCTCAGAGGTTCTGCTTCCTTGTGTTTGTACATTAGTTAATTGTCTGAGGAAAGAAGATGGGGAAAGAAATTAGTAAGCGATGATTTCACTATGTCCAGGTGTCTGGAGAGGCCCGAGTTGGGGGTGGGGACAGTACTTCTTGCCCAGGACCCCAATCAGAGCCTGCTCAGCTGACCCCTCTGTGTTAAGGCTGTGGGTGACCCAGGTGCTCTTCCCTGGCCTGCAGGTCTCCACAGTCCAGGCCAACAGCAGCAGGAGTCCACTACCCCTGTTCTCCCAGGTCCCTGAGGGTGTCCCCAAAGCCCACACTCACTGTCCTGGGCCCAGGTGCCTTCCAGGCCAGGGCACAGGCTCTGGAGCTCAGTGGATGAGAGGCACCTCCTGGAGGATCAGCGCATTTGCCAGCTGGCCCCAGCACAGAGCTGTTAGACCAGGATGCAAGAAAAGACCACTGACTCCAATTAAAATCAAATTAAAGCATTTTATTTGTTAAAGCATATTATTTCGACCAGTTGGGCTGCCTCTCCCTCCAAAAATGGCGGGAACAAGACAGCACCCCAGCTTTCCTGCAGCCCAGCTTTATAGCCCAGAAAGTTACACAAAGGGGGGTTACAGATAACAGAACTCTGACGAGCATCACACTAATGGTAGTTTACATGTTTTGCTGGCCCCAACATCAGAATTTATGAGGACCATTAGAGCCTCAGAGAGGGTCGTTGTCTGGCCAGGGAAGGCCAATATTTATGAGGTGTCTCTAAGTTTCAGAGAGGGCTGCTATCTGGTCAGAGAGCCAGGCAGGGGTGAGTTCAAGGCATGGGCAGGCATTCCAAGCAGGTTCAGAATTTGCAGTAATTTATAGTAAAGCCAAAATTATCTTTTTATGGTTTTGTGGCGAGATGCCCAATTTTAAGAAAAGATCAGGTTGGGTCTATCATTCCCCCCTTTTCTTATGTGTCCCTTTCAAATCTTTGATAGGGTAGGGGAAGAGCACTGAGGGAATTTTAATCCCTCAGGCAACAGTCTCCAACTTTTTAGAACTCACCCAAAACGGGTCTCCCTGATTTTACCTGACTTAATTAATTACTTATATTGATAGTCTACTTATTTTTGGCTCCATTGTTGTAAGAAGGGCATCACTCATTTTGGCTTCTTCTGAGCTGAGAGATGGTGACGTGAGGGGGCACAGTGTGAGGGACATGAGTTGCCTTTTAGAAGTCAGTTTGGTTTGAAGTCTGGTTGGGGAAGAACAGGTTGTAAAGTCATCTGGGGATGGGTGCTTCTATGAGAGAAACAAAAACCATGAGTACTGAATAAATGTTGCAGCAGCTGGAACATGTCACTGTATAGAAGTTCCCTCGCCAGGCTTTAACATCCCCAGTTATCAGGAATATAAACACAACATTTAACTTTTAGGGTTACAGATGTCCCTCCCCATAAGATACAGTTTAATAATTTAATGTCATCTGATCTTGCAAAATCCTTTTACTAGTATGACCTCAGTGTCTAATAGAGAAACCTTTAATTCTGTTACTTAGGGCTGGATAATCATACTAGCAAACATCAAGCCTACCTGTGTAGGTTAGGAATATCTGTAGGCCTTAAACTAAAAACTTCTGTCTCTGGCAGCTCCTCTTGATAGTCTCTTTTTATAGTTATCAGGCATTTCTGTCTGAGAATCCTTCTTTGTAGCCTCCAGTCTTTCTTATTTTGGGGGGCTAACATAAAGTATATACCTTAAATTATTATTATTATTATTATTATTATTATTATTATTATTATTATTGTTATTATTATCATTATCATTATTATTTAAAATGCCCAGGAATGGCTGTGTTTTGGTTTTAACTATCTTTGCTAAGTGTTTAAGATGAAGCAGTCAAACTGACTTTTGTTTCTATCTATTGTTAACAGTCAGCCGAGTTTCCATGGGAATCCTGGGGCTTTAGAGCAGCTTCTCAGTTCCACTAGTGCCATTTGCGCTAGGATGGGTCCAGGTCTTGCTTGACCATGTGGCTTCCCTTGGAAGCATCAGGGATGTCTCCCTTCTCCAATGACCCTCCTCTTCATAGCGAATGCACTGATTGGCTTTCTGTTCTCCAGTGGTCTCATTAATCTCCCTGATCGGGAGGTTATGTGGCCTAGAGTTGTAAAGCTCTTTAGAGAAGTCCCCTGTTCCCTGGATTCAGACTGACTCTGAGGGCAAGAGCCAAATATTGGTTTTCTTGGCCCTTTTAATATAACTTTAATCTTTAAGTCTTGATCTTAAACATTTAGCAAATTCACCTTATCAGCCTTAAATTAAAAGTATTGAGCTTTAATGTCTATAACTTTACAATTATTTACCTTTTTTATTAATTGGGGTCTGTATAATCCTATCTGTCTTGTAGGTGATGGCTTATTATCTTAAATTAACCAAGGCTGTGTTCTTAAAGCAACACTTCTACAAAACACTAACAGGGAACCTTTAGATCACTTATAAGGAAATTACAAAATAAAATTGACAAGAGTAAAAACACTTAGTTCGTGTAATAGCTATCCTGAATTTTTGGCTGAGTTATACTTTATATCCCCTGTTTAAGATCCTAGTAATCTTGACAGAAAAAAAAAAACAACTTTTGAACATAACTTTAAATGAACTAAAATCTGGCCTACTGCTTTCGTAGTCATTCTCACATGTTGTAAGATGGGACACAGAGCTTATTCTCAGGTAAGGCAGGGCTCTTCATAAATCTTAAGTGTTCTAGTTCTAAAGCTGATCTTTGCTTTTTAAATATCATTTTACAAAGTTTACATAAATTGTTTGAGGTCACATGAACATTAGCTAACACCATATGATATCACATTTAAAACATGAATTAAAGAAAGGCTGAAAGTTTTTAACCTTTACATAGATTAGGCTCTCGTTAGCTTAAAAATACATTTAAATTGTTCCCCAATGTAAAAAGTAACATAAAACTTTACATATCTTATTGATAACAGGTAAATAAATCCCCAATATATTTTTTACCATACAACTTCAGAACACCAGCTTGATATAATGCTCTCTTAAAGTTTCTATCTTACAGACTTGTATACCTGGAAGATATGAGCACATTAATAGCATCACAATTACATTGGTGTTTTTATATTAACCAAGTTTAGCTTTTAAAAAAATGACAGTACAATGCTCTAAAATAACAGTTCTTATTTAACCAGTTGTTTAATTTTTATGGTTGCTTGCACTATAAAAAAATAAAACTTAATCAACACAATGTTATGGGTAAACTTATGTTTTAAGAAATTTTTGTCTCTTTAACACATGACTGATTGTAAAAACAAACTTATACAGACCTTAGTAAATCAATCAGATATCTAACAAAAGTACTCATGAATGAATAATCCCATATCAAATTTACTTTACTTATTTTACCAAAATATTAGACAAGTATATTGAACAGTGCTAGCCATTATTTTTTGTTGTTGTTGAAGGAAAAGTCCTAGAACCAAGGCATATTAGACATTGTATAGACATTAATATTTTATGAGTTTTTTTTTTTAAACACCTAGGAAAACTTGTAAGCTTAAATTTAAAGACATTTATTTTTATCTGTTTATCCAATTTAAATTGAACCATTTAAATCACATGAATTAAAGATCTTTGGATCCACTTTTTAAAATTCGTTTTTATGAGCACTCCTTATATATGTTAATTTGTATATCATATATATGATATATGGACATATGTACATATAGACATACAACACATAACAAAAGTGTGCACGCATAACAATAGTAAAGGCCTTAGTAGCTTTTCGCAGGTGAAATCTCCATTGCAATGTTTCAGAAACTCCACAGTTGGTCAAAGGCAGAACTGATCAGAAAAACATTAACCTAGGTCTGTAGGATCAAAATCATGAGCTCAAAAAAATACAGAATCTAAGGAAAAAACAAGAGTCCTAGAAAAAATGACTGGCCAGTAATTAGTAAATACCACACAATTTACTTTTTTTTAGGTCTCAGATCAGTCTCCTACTGAGCTTGCAGGCTTCTTTCATTTGCATTTCAACCTAAGTCCTGGCTGAGGTCTGAAGGAGCAGGAAAAACTGCCATTCTGAGCAGACACCTCAGGCCTAAGGCATTTTAACCATAAGTCATAATTTTCAGGTTCAGATGTTGAAAATTATGATACAAGATTAAGATACAATTCACAAAATTCTATATCTTTACATCTTGTTTTGTCAACAGATACCATATTATGATTTACTATCCTTGTCCAAATTAATGCACTGGTACCCACAGTGACATCTTCCCAGGCTACCCAATTCAAAATTGGTGAAAAAAACTGAATGATTGGGAGTTACTTACCAACTTGGAAGTAGAGTTCTTTAGTTTTCCATCCTAAGTATTTAAGTTCTCTGGCATGAATTATCTGAAATCATAAACTAAACAATTACCTAAACCCAACTCTTAACTGCAAGATTGTGCAATGCTTCAAAAACCCATTCAGATACCAGATTGTTACAATAAAACATCATCTTTTAGACACACATTCAGCAAAGATCATTCCCAAGAAACAATCTATAATATCAACACACTATTGCCCATGTCTTAAAGGGCCAGAAACAAAGACACAGGACAGACAGACAGAAAGGAGCTCCAGACTATGGCTGACAGACAGAAACCTTTAAAACAGAGAAGATAAGAGAAAAATCTCCTACACCAGTGGCACCATAGATGTCTCCACAAGGGGACCAGATGTTTTCACAGAGGGGCAACCTGAAATGTAAAATCAAGGGTCTCTGTGGCGACTTTACTGCATTAAGTGTCCCCTTTTTCTTTTTCTCTTTTTTTTTTTTAAGAAGACAGAGGTGGCATAATCCTTACAGTGCAAGGAAGGAAGGTGGGAATTCCCTGAAGCAACAGGGCTTGGGCAGCTGCTGGGAGTCCCTCAGTCCCTCCTTTTACTTACAGGATTAGCTCCTCTGGTTCGGTTCCACCCCAGGCGCGCTCCATCTCCTAACATTTTAGTAGTCAGCTCTAAAAAAGTTCTGGGGGGGGGGGGCTGGGGATGTGGCTCAAGCGGTAGCGCGCTCGCCTGGTATGCGTGCGGCCCGGGTTTGATCCTCAGCACCACATACACACAAAGATGTTGTGTCCGCCAAAAATTAAACAATAAAAATAAATAAAAAATTATTAAAAAAAAAAAAGTTCTGGGGGATGGTGGTGGTATCAAAATTTGTAACTGAAAGTTTGGTTCCTGACCTTGAAGCCAATTAGTGCCAATTTAATAATGAGGACAGGGTTTTCAGAAAAAGAAAAAGGGAGGTTTATTGCTTTGCTAACAAAGGAGAAACACAGGGGACTCTGCCCCAAAAGTTGTGACTCTCTTCATCTGGAGGGACAGGGGTTTTAAAGGTGTTTCATTTGTTAATCTGGGAGATATTCAGTTCTTAGGTCCCCAGCAGGCATTGCCCTCTGCAGTGGGTGTGCTCCAGGGAGCCAACTAGGGGCTTCTCTCAACCTGCTTAACAAAGGGGGGTAAAGTTTTATCGCAGTTCCTTAAAACACAGTTCAAAGGGGTGTCAGGCTTACTTGCTTTATTACCCATTTTCATGTCCAATATCCTTAAGTTTTTACCACAGAAATCACACAACAAAACGCACAAAAACAAACAAACAAAAAACATATAGAACACAGAACAAAACACAAGAAAACAGAAACCCAGTGTGGAAACAGAAAACAGAGGAGCAATGCAACGTCTTGCTAAAGCTCCGGGGATAGGAGTGCGTATATGCCCATCAGCCCCTCTCTACCCTTCCAGAGGAATTCCCTACAGAACAGAACAGAGGACAGAATGATATCTCATTACTGTCCGGACAGGAGTATATGTGAGCCTCGCCAGGCCACCTCTCTGTCTTCAGAAGAGATCTCCCTTAACCAAATACCAGATGTTATAAAGGCGCCACTTACCTATGGAGGCCTCCTCCACCAGGTGCTTGCTGATAGTTTTAGGGCGGCAGTTCACTGCAGTGCTCCTGGGATTGAGGCTCACTCCAAGGCCTTGGAATGTCTCAAGGTGCGCACCCCCTAGAGTGGCTCTCCAGCCTGGAGCCCTGGAGCGAAGGCCGGCTTTAGAATTTCCAGCAGTCTGGTCTTGTGGTCTGGTCGGGCAGGGTCATCTCGCCGGGGAACTCCAAAATGTTAGACCAGGACGCAAGAAAAGACCACTGACTCCAATTAAAATCAAATTAAAGCAAGCTTATTATTTCAACCAGCTGGGCTGCCTCTCCCAACAAATACCGCGGGAACAAGACAGCACTGCAGCTTTCATGCAGCCCAGCTTTATAGCCCAGAAAGTTACACAAAGGGGGGTTACAGATAACAGAACTCTGACGAGCATCACACTAATGGTAGTTTACATTTTTGCTGGCCCCAACATCAGAATTTATGAGGACCATTAGAGCCTCAGAGAGGGTCGTTGTCTGGCCAGGGAAGGCCAATATTTATGAGGTGTCACTAAGTTTCAGAGAGGGCTGCTATCTGGTCAGAGAGCCAGGCAGGGGTGAGTTCAAGGCATGGGCAGGCATTCCAAGCAGGTTCAGAGTTTGCAGTAATTTATAGTAAAGCCAAAATTATCTTTTTATGGTTTTGTGGGGAGATACCCAATTTTAAGAAAAGATCAGGTTGGGTCTATCAAGAGCCATGGACCTGTGCAGGCCTGCCTCTCTTCCCAACCCTGGTCAGGTCTCCAAAGGCCTTGGCGTTGGAGGGAGTGTCGGAGCTGGGGGTCTGGGACCACCTCACAGCCAGTTCCTGGAGAGGGTGGTGCCCCACTGGCCAGGGCTTCCTGGAATTTCAGCCTTTCCTCTTGTGGCTTCACACACACCCACAGGAAGATGGGGAAATCAGGGTGCAGGAGGGCAAGCTTCCTGCAGCGGAAGCTGCCTGCGGCTGACTTGACCCCCTGGCCAGGGTGGGTCCCTCACCACCCAAACACCGCCATCGCCTCAGCACCCTCACCTGGGGAGCAAGCCTCGCCTGTGTCATGGTGGGGACAAACTGCATCTAAGCCATGCAAGCCCCCAGGTGTCCACGGCCAGAAGGGACTGAAGAGGCCACACAGGGTCCCACAGCCCCTGGTGTGCACATGGGACGGTGGGCTCGGCGGAGTCCCAGAGGGGAACCAGGGGCTGCCTCCACCAGGAGACCCAGGAACACACCCACCCCAAGCCACCCGCACCTGTAGAGGGCTGCAGAGCCCTGACTGTGACCCTGCTCGGCGGCTGAATGCTAAGGTGTGGGCAAGGGACTTGTTCTTTATCCCAATGTCCCTGCTGAGAGGGGACATGCCAGGTGCAGGAACCTTCACATCCGCCCCTTCCGGCAACTGGAGATCTCTTTGGTGGTTCCCTGAGGAGGACAGTGGCCAGGATCCTGTGACCAGCTGGTGAGTGTGGCGCTCACCCTGGCTGGTCACTAGGCCGCGGCCCTCCTCTGGGAGACGGCTGGGCTGCTCTGCCACCCCCTGAAGACCAGGCCTATTGGGATCTAGGAGGGGGTGTTCTCCTGGTACCTCCTCTGGCTTCAGTGATGCAAGGATTCCTATCCAGGTGCCCTTGGCTGGGCCCCTGCATGACTGTGGGGAGCACAGCACACCCCAGGCCCTCGCTGGGCCTAGCAAGAAGGCACACAGACATGGGGTTGTGGTTCCCGGTGGCGCGGTCCTTCCCAGGCGGCCTCAGCCTTTACCTCACACCCCTCCCGACTTCCCTGACAGAATCTTGGTGACTTCAGAATGCAATACTCGTGAGTCCCCTTCCCCTAGCTTTCCACCTGCCGCTGTCTGGTGTACTGGAGCTGTGTGGTTGAGTGTGTGTCCTAACCTTTCCCTCTTGTGAGAGTCACCTGTGAAAATGCAAATCAGCTGGGCACAGTGGCGCAGGCCTGTAACTCCAGCGGCTAGGGAGGCTGAGTCGGGAGGATCTCGAGTTCAAAGCCATCCTCAGCAACAGCAAGGTGCTAAGCAACTCAGTGAGACCCTGTCTCTAAACAAAATACAAAGTAGGGCTGGGATGTGGCTCAGTGGTTGAGAACCCCTGAGTTCAATTCCTAGTACCAAAAAAAAAAAAAAAAAAAAGCAAATCTATTTCCCAAACCAAGGCACGGTAGGCTGCCTGTACTCCACTCGCAGGCCTGCACTTTCCCTGCGACACCTAAGCCAGGAGGACCCCACTCTGCACTTCCAGGGGAGCACATGCTTGCCATTCTTCACTTTCACCCCTAAGTATGGTGGAACCAAAACCCAGGTTCCTGCTAAGCCCAACTGGAAGGTGGGAGCTTCCCCAACCAGGCAGGACAGGTTCCACCCTGGGAGTCCAACCCTCGGGCCACAGGCTGTGTGCCCCTGGCAGCCACGCCCCTTCCTTAGGGCTCCCTAGGCCCCTGCACCAACCTGGGCTCCTTGTGGTGTGATAGTTAAGCCAAAGTGACTCCATTTTGTAAAACAACCAGGCCAAGGAGAAGGGTCATGACTGGGGCAAGATGTTCTTTTCCTTTTGCTATAGAAACCTTTAAGAACACGGAACTACCTAACGGGGCTCTGTTTCTGTAACTGGGGTGACTGGGCTAACTGATTGGCTAAGCGTCCCACCACCAGACTGCACTCTCCCACTTCTGTAACCTGGCTGGCTTGCACTGGCTGGACCCCCAAATGTCCCTTTTGCGGTTTTCAGGCTTATTGTCAGGGACTAGAAGGAAATTCTCCTTCAAAGATTAGCCTGACAGCCCCCTGGGAGACATCCTGCCTGGGAGGCATCCTGCAGCCACCTATCTCCCTGGAACATCCTGCGGTTATCAGGATCATCAGACATCTTGCACCTGGCAGTTTTACCACCCACATCCAGCAGTTGTTGATTAGAGAGCTTCCCCATCCCCAGCATATAAATACCCCTGTGTGAACAATAAAAGTTTGCAGCTTGATCAGAACTCTTGTCTTGCTGTCATCCTTTCGTGTCTCTTGTCCCTTCATTCCTCCCCATCTAGGTTCGCTGCCCACGTTGATGTGTCCTGCCGGACGGGACATTTGGCGCCCAGTGTGGGGCTCGAGCCTTTGACTGAGGGGGAACGCCGTCCTCCGGGAAGACTTGGCCAAGCGGGAGCGCGAGATCGCCTCGGCAGACACGACCGAGAGACAGATCCAGGAGGAGAGTGAGGACGACGCAAGGTGAGTGACCCACCATGGGACAAGCAGTTTCGTCACATGAGTTGTTTTTGTCAGGCCTCAAGGAGGCCCTCAAGACACGGGGGGCGTGTGTTAAGAAAAAGGACTTAAGATTATTCTTTTCATACATAGGAGAATTGTGTCCGTGGTTTCCCCTTGAAGGAACCATTGATGGTAAAAGATGGCTTAGAGTAGGAGACTGTTTAAAAGATTATTATGAATCCTTTGGCCCAGAAAATGTGCCTGTTCCCACCTTTTCTTACTAGAACCTAATTAATTAAAAAAAAAAAAAAAGCTTAAAAAAAAAGAGAGAGATATTTTTTGGCCTTTATGTTCTAAAAGTTTGTGCTAGGAGAGTGAGAAAAAGGGAGAGAAAATGTGATGTTTACCTGGAGAGAAATAAGTTTCAATTTTCTATTGTTTTTGTCAATACTCAGAAAGTATGTCCGGACCTTTTTACTACATGATTGTCCTATGAATCAGAATGGCTGTAACTCAGCCGCTGGGGACAAGAGACTTTAGCTGCTTGCTGCTCGCTATGGGGTCCTAGCCCCTGCGGCCAACAGTGCTTTTAACCCTTGAATTACTTGACCTAAATGCCAAACACAGACTAACTTAAGATCTGATGGTAATGCTAGCATTTGCTGCTAAAAAACCTTTGGAGCACCCACGTGCCACAGAAAAAAGTGCAGGATGTACACGAGCTGCAACCGCAGGTCGCAGAGACAGAACAAGCTGCTACCGCAGTAAGATCTTGGCCAGGCGGGGAAAATGCAGACAAAATCAAACAAAATGCAATCGGCTAGGAAAACTTGGGGAACTTTTGCCCCGAAAATGGGCAGCAGACTCCATGTTGTTTGCATCACCATGGTAACAATGGGGTGACTGGCAGGAAGAGCAGGCTTCCTGGTCCCACCTCCCACACTTTCGTGGGCTTCCGATTGGTTCTTCCACAGTCACTCAGACAGGACTTCTAGTCCCGCCTTCCAGCCACTAATCTGTACTACTGTGTTTCAGATTTCTAGCGGAGCTGTTCAGAGCCTGTATTTTTAAGAATGCCTACCTGTAAATGCTAACAAAAGATATCTTTTTCAGACAAAATTTAATTCCACAGCTTTCTATGTTGCAGCCCTAAATTTAAGTTAGTTCTGAGTTAAATAACCTGACTTTTCTCTATAGTTGTGTTACTAAATAATGTTCTATTGATGAGAGATCAAACATGCTTCTTTATATTTTACTTTTAATTTTGGAGGTTATGAGGATGCATTTGCTCGCCACAGGAACAAAGCCGGCAATGTTCCTGTGATGACCAAAAAATCCTTATTCTCATTCCTAACTATAAAAAATAAATATGCATACTCAACAAGGATTTTATTTCAGTTACATCAAGTGACGTCACATAGAAGAGTGCACTCCTAGTTAAAAATAAATTAAAATGGATCCAAATATTTTAAGACCACGTGGTTACATAAAATTAATACAATTATAAGTTATGTTCTTATTCTTAATATATATATATATTTTTAAGATATTTAGATAACCTATATTGGTTAATCTATAAAATAATTAGCACATGCCTAATTGATTAGTTAATATATATTTGCCTAATTGTTTTTCTTCAACATAAAACCCATAATTTATGTTTTGTATTTACATTTATCAGATACTCTGCCTTTTCAGTTACAGATATTTGAGATAAATGTGCTTTTAAGTGAAAATACAATCTTCAAGTAGTTTCTAATTCTCAAAGTTACTGTTCAAACTCATAAGATGATAAATAATTATAATTATGTCTACAAAATATCTAAGGATTTTAACTATATTTTCATTGATATTTCTTATCAAAGTACAGTAATTTGTTTATAGATTCTAAGGTTTTCAGAAATTGTTCCAAGTATAACAAAAAAATTTTTCTAAAAGAAAAGGATGCTTCAACAAAGAAAAAGCACACATGGATCCTAAAAAGAAAGAAATCATCTTTGGGTAAAACAAGGTCTTTATATTCATATTTCAATGATAAAATTATTTTCCTAAGTAAAAAAGATTTTTATATTGTTATCTAAACAGATGATGTAAAAAGTTAGAAAGATTAAAAAAGAGATTTATATATACTACACTGACTATAATTAATTTAAGGGTATTTCAGGCTATTTTTCCTAGTTTAACTATACTAATGTGAGCTAAGATTTTGTCCATATTTTGACATGATAAACAACCTATTAAAATGTAAGTTTATTTCTTTAAAGTAAGATCCTTATTGCCTAATAATTCTTACTGTTTAAGACAAAGATTAGTTTTGGTAAATAAATTCACATTGTTGATTAAACATTAAGTATATTGAACTACTAACTTAAATCCGATTTTAACAATTGTCCTTAGAGACTAAAATCAATTGATTCTAAGACACTGAGATACTAATCTCTACATATTTTGTTTGTTAGATAATCAAAAAAAAAAAAAAAACAACAACATTTTATTAAGATTAAGGTTCTCCAAATTAAAGTTATATTAATTTTAAACAATAAAGGTTACAAACTTAAAAAAATTCATTGATATTATATAAGTTCTCTGACTAGATCTATTGTCCATAAAAAATACAGTAAGATTTATATACTGCTCCCTACACAGGAAATAACCTTAATCATATTTTTTAAAGACAATTAAGAGATACCTATTTAAAGGATAATATTCTAAAATACAGAGATTTGGGGATCGCCTTAACCATGCATTATTTGCCCTTAATTTTCTTACCCTAGACAGTGAAGGCCATTCGGCCGCAGACAGACACTGGCATCCCTCGTCCAATTCTGTTCGCCCACCTGTTATGTGGCACGATCCCCTTACAAATAAATGGAAAGGCCCAGATCCTGTCCTCATCTGGGGACGAGGCTCAGCTTGTGTTTTGGACCAAGAGCAAGCAGCCCCAAGATGGTTACCAGAATGCCTGGTTAAACAGGTTAATGACTTACCTCAACCCAGGGACGGAGGCCCTCCCCCTGAGGACAAATTTTCCTCTTTTGCAGATCTGTGTGAGGATCCTGCTTAAGGCACTTCTGCTGAACAGGTTTGTATACGGAGGCCTTAGCCCTCCACCTTCCAACATCAGGGAGTGCCTTTTTGGCACCCCCTGCGAATGCAGGGGAGGATCTTGGACTCAGGCTCCCACTAGTTGGACCCAGATTGCTGACTGCGTGACTAAGGTGGCTTACCTCCATGCCAAGGTTGAGTTCATCAGCCTAAATGGGTATGTGTTAACAAGCCAAAGATTATTCCCCCCAGTACAAGTAAAGCTCTCCAAAATTGTTCTGCAACTTATATGCATACCCAGGCGATGCATGTCTCTTGTTATGCGTCAGCCTCAATTTGTGTTAACAAGCAGGGAGAACAATTTTTTGAAGCCACCCTAACTAAAACTCATGCAGCAGAGGGGACCACTATTCATTATACCCCCCTCCTCTTTGACCGGGGAGGAGAAGGCATATATACCAAGTTACAGTCAGCTGGGTGCCAAGGCACTGTTGGTAAACCCTCCTGCTGGCCCATTAAGGCCCCTACAGGGGTCTCTGATGGTGGAGGACCCACTGATGCTGTCAAGCATCTTCAGATAATCAAACTTTTGAAACCCCAAATCCCTGAGTTCACATATCATCCCTTAATGCTGCCTAAATCCCAGCTCCCAGATTTAGATACCAATACATTAGATATTTTGGAAACTACCTTCTCCTTGCTTAATAATTCCAACCCCACCCTTGCTGGTGATTGCTGGCTCTGCATGACAACAGGGGCAATCATGCCTATGGCAGTTGCTATTAATTCTATCATAGACAGTGATAGTACATGCCAACCTGGATTTCCTTTTAAAGTACAGCCTATAGGCACTTTTACATCATGTCTTTTAGGCGCGATGCAGAATAATACCTATGATATTGATGTTGGAGTTACTTCCTTTGGAAATTGCTCAACAGTAAAAAATTATTCCTCACCCACCCCATCTCTTTGTCCCCCCAATGGCACAGTTTTTATGTGTGGAGGAAACTCAGCCTTCCCCAGGCTTCCAGCGAATTGGACCGGTGGCTGTGTTCTTGCCTTATTACTCCCTGATATAACTATTGTCCCAGGAGATGAACCTCTACCCATTCCTAGCCTAGACACCTTAGTCAAAAGACACAGGCGGGCAATACAGGCCTTACCACTCCTTGCCAGCCTTGGAATAACAGCTGCTGTGGGCACAGGTACAGCTGGCTTAGGCACGGCTATACACTCTTACCGTCGCCTATCTCAACAACTTATAGATGATGTACAAACTCTATCAGGAACTATTAAAGATTTACAGGACCAAATAGACAACCTGGCAGAAGTGGTCCTTCAAAACAGACGAGGCTTAGATTTGCTGATAGCTAACCAGGGAGGTATTTGCTTGGCCTTAGGGGAAAGATGCTGCTTTTATGCCAATAAATCAGGCATAGTACGCACTAAAATTAAGCAGCTTCAAGAAGATCTAGAAAAGACAAGAAGGGAACTATTTGAAAATCCCCTCTGGACTGGGCTTAATGGATTTTTACCCTACCTTCTTCCCTTATTAGGCCCTTTGTTGGGTTTACTTTTAATGGTGTCCATAGGACCCTGCATTATAAACAGGCTGGTACAATTTATTAAAGAACAGATTAATATTTTGGCCTCTAAGCCCATACAGGTCCACTATCATCATCTGGAGATGGAAGACCGTGCTGCCAACATTTAAAAGGATGTTCTACCCTTCTTTCAGGCTTATTTCTTAAAGTTTACATCCCCACAGATCTCTCTTTCTTATATAAAAGTATAAGTAACAGCTCTGACCAATCATCTTCTGCCCTTGCCATAAGGGTTCGCTTCTCCATGGGCCCCTCTGCTTGGGGGAGGACGCACCCATGGAGTGAGGACGTTAGGCCATAATGACAGAGGGTGCAGGAAGGACTGCAGGAGGATGGATCCACGGATCCCAAAACCCAAGACCTCTGAGTGACACACTCTGGTGCATGGCGGTTGGCATGCTCCCCGCTCAAAGCCGTCTCCTCCAAAAACATGCCAAGGCCACCACGAAATCTCCTAGTGAAGACACTCGCTCAGATCAGGAGATATTCTAAGGCCTCCTAGAGGAACAGAGCCTCTATCACCCCCTAAAAACATGGCCGGTAAAGTATGGTCAAATATTTTATATAAGAAAGGGGGAGATGTCAGGGACTAGAAGGAAATTCTCCTTCAAAGATTAGCCTGACAGCCCCCTGGGAGACATCCTGCCTGGGAGGCATCCTGCAGCCACCTATCTCCCTGGAACATCCTGCGATTATCAGGATCATCAGACATCTTGCACCTGGCAGTTTTACCACCCACATCCAGCAGTTGTTGATTAGAGAGCTTCCCCATCCCCAGCATATAAATACCCCTGTGTGAACAATAAAAGTTTGCAGCTTGATCAGAACTCTTGTCTTGCTGTCATCCTTTCGTGTCTCTTGTCCCTTCATTCCTCCCCATCTAGGTTCCCTGCCCACGTTGATGTGTCCTGCCAGACGGGACAGCTTATAAGGAGCGCCCTTGCAATTGTTCAGGGCTGATCAGGGGAACAGCTTTATGTTCTGGTCAGTCGCCACCATTGTGCTTCAATAAAGGCTTGATTCGGTTATACGTGAGTGGTCTGGAAGTCAGTTTATGAAACCCAGGGACGAAGCTTTAACTATAACAGTGGTCCAAAAAGCCCTCTAAGTGACCAGTGACAATGCTCTCAACTCCTACCACTTATGGAGCCAGAGGGTTCAGGAACACAGGAGTGACCAGGAAGAAGACCAAACATCCCTCCTGCCTTTTCTTTCTTTCTTTCTTTTCTCTCTCTCTCTCTCTCTCTCTCTCTCTCTCTCTCTCTCTCTCTCTCTCTCTTTCTCATCGTCCTGGGGATGGAGCTCTGAGCCTCATGCATACTAGAAACCACTCTACCACTGGGACACACCCCAGTTTGTTGTTGTTTTGTCTGTTTGTTTAAGACTGGGCTTCACTGTGTTGCCCAGACTGACCTTTAACTTGGAATCCTCCTGCCTCACTCAGCCTTCTGAGCCTTGGAACGACAGGCTCATACCTCACTGTGCCCAGCTCATGGGAGGGATTTTTTTAAAAATAACTTTTATAAAAGGCTACATGTATCCATTTGTTCAACAAATACACATTGAGTTCTGTTAAAAGAGAAAAGCATAGGAATCTTAATTGACTTTATTTGTAGCTCTAGATTTGGGGAACAATTTGGTCCAAAGAGGATTCAAAAAGCCCAGCCCTGCACATGGAAAGTTTGCAGGAAGGGATGGAAAGAGCCCCAGGGAGCAGAGCAGCTGGCTGGTCTCATTTGGAAATGTCGTGAACAGAGGAGGCTCTGAGGGCCTGGAACTTGGCCGCTTGTGACAAGAGCCTGTGGGTACTGTGCTCACTGATCAGAGTGCACTTCGTTGCCCACACAGGCAGCTCTGGGACAAGCTTAGTCCGTTTAACGGTGCCTCCACTGTGCTTTGGGGGCTTAGAACACAAGATCCTGGAGCCTGGTGTCTTGGTGTGGCAAGTCTGAGCCCAGCTCTGCTCAAGGTACCTGGCCCTCCTGCCTCCTGCCCTCCTCCCCTGAAGACAGACATAGAGACCAGTCCAGCCTCAGAAAGGTTGCCCTCTCCCTTCTCTCTTGAATAGCCTCCTTCCAGAGGGTCCTGCCCACACCAGAAGCCCAGAAGAGACCCAACAGATGGACCCTGCCAGCCCCTGCGTCCAGTTGCTTTTCTACACTGCCCATTCTTCTTGGAACCCGAGCACAGATGGGCAGTTTTTCTGGGGTCCCTGGAACTCATTCTGAAGAGTCCCATTGTCAGTCAGACACTAATCAGGGCCTGGGAAAGCTGTGTGAGATAAGAAGGTCTAAAAGGGACTTGGGGAGGGGAGCTGGCCACTCCTCATCTCCAGTCCTGGGGAGAGGGTCTGCAGAGCGACCCTGGCTGTGAAGTGCAGGAGGGTACTCGTCCCAGCCTGCAGGCACAGCCTGCCCCCAGCAGTAGGTAACCTGAAAGCAACATGCTAGGGCCTCTGCAGCCCTGGGTGGACACCTGGGTGGACACCTGTGTCAGGCAAAGCTTTGGTTCAACGCATGTGTGTGCTTTGGTCTTGTTGACTCTGTGGTAGAAGGGCTGGCTTTGACCCCTGGGGTGGAGGAGGGAGGGGACATTGAGGTAGGAATTTAGCCATAAAGCCACGGATGTTGAATCTCAGAGGAGGTGTCCATAAGCCACCAAAGTGTCTGCAGCTCCTGAGCAGCATACCCTGGGCCATAACCCTAACCCTGGTCACACGCAAGGAGTGAGCCAGCATGAGGGACTGGTGCCAAGCTGTGTGGCTCGCCTGGGGGCGCCTCCAGCCCAGCCAGGCACTGGCCCTCCCTGGGTGTTAACAGCCCTGGCCGTCTCCCCCTCTGGAGATGCCCCCATTCTCCCCGAATGTCCATCTGCTTTCCTAAAGAAACCCCTCTAGGCCTTGGGCTGCACCTGCTGCGGTCCCGCCTGTCTAGGCCTCCTCAGAGCCTCTTGGGAGACGTGTCTGTGCCGTGGAACACTGCAGGGCCACCGTGCTGGGATGGCTATGGAGGAAGGTGCACAGTGTGGCCCCAGTGCGGGTCTGGGTCACTGGTGCTCCTCTGCTCGGCTCTCCTCCTGGGCCGTGTCTGCACCCCTCCCAGCAGCACTTGCTCCTTGGCGCACCCCTGTCGCGCAGGCCAGGGAGGCCAGCCTTCTGCTCGGGCCTGCAGCTGAGCCTCCCTGGCTTTCCTCCTGGCCTCCGTGTGTTGGGGAAGGTTCATCTCAGACGTCACACCGGCACTTGATCCCCTTAGCTCTGTGTCTGGGCATTTCCTGGACTTGTTTTTCTTCTTTTTCATTTTCTTCTTCAAGAATATTTTCCATGAGCTGGGCTCAGTGGTACACGCCTCAGATGGCAAGTTCAACGCCAGACTCAGAAGTTAAGTAAACTTAGTGAGGCCCTGACTCAAAATAAAAAATTAAAAGGCTGGGGATGTGGCTCAGTGGTAAATTGCCCCTGGGTCCATTCCCTAGTACTCTCCCCAAAATTCTACTTTTGGACTGGGGTGCAGCTCAGCAGCAGAGCACTTGCCTGATGTGCACAAGGCCCTGAATCTGACGCCCAGCACTTCAGCACTGGAAAAAAAAAAAAATGGCTTTGTTGGAACTTTTCAAAAGGAATCTTAGGTTAGACTTGCACTCTCAGGGCTAGAGCACCAGGCCAGAGACTGCCCATTATACTTCACCTGCAACACCTAGAAATCTGGGCGAATTCCTATCTTCTTGAAGTCTTCAAATTATCTTTAAGCTCCTGTGCCTTTCTTATTTAGCCCATGAGGCTGGGGAACCCTTAAAGCCAGACACAGGGGGCTCTTCCCCAAGGGGCTTTACTGGCTCCATAAACTCTGTTCCTCAAAAACTATCTGGTCACATGTGGGTCAAGCACATTTGCAAATGAACTTCCCATCAAAGCTTTGGCAACAGGAGCAGTGTTCCCAGTGGTGTCCTGTTAGGACACAGTCCTGTTGGACTTTCGCCAGCAACTCTGTTGCCATGATGATAAGGACAGGGACAGGGCAGGCTCAGGGGTGGAGCCCTGGCTCAGTAGCAAGACCTAGTCCCTCCCTGCACCACAGGAAAGAAACTAAAAAGATTACTCACTGCTTCTAGGTTTGGGGGGATGGATAGGCAGGAAATGCACTGTCTCATCTTTGTCCACAAAGCTGTATTCCATCAGATTGCCACCAACTAAGAAGGAAGGCTTAGAAGGAATGGAAAGATTTCTTTGAATCTGGAAAACAAAACTACAGAGACAGCAATGTTGTAAGGAGAAAGTAAAAAAGCTGCAGCTTTGGACTCCTAGGGTCCCTGCAGCCCAGGGCAGTCAGTGTCCACCCCGTTTAGCCCTGGCTCCAGCTCCACAAGTCCCTGGGCTTCTTCTCATCAGGGCGCTGGACACTCTTAGGCAGTCCAGCAATGTGATCTAGGCCTCTCCAGGGGCCTCCTGAAGACATAGCACTTTAGGGTTAGCCCTTGTAAGACCTTTCAGAAACGCACCAGAGTGAAACGATCAGCTGTCTGTGGGTGGTGAGCCCCACAAGTGGTCATGGTCGAGAGGCCAGGCTGGGGGCAAGGGCACCGGCTTCCCTGGCACTCGCCTGGCTCCTGACTGGAAGGCATCGCACTGGGGGTTCAGGGGTTTCCAACGTCCAGCACTTTCTCAGAGTATTACTTGTCCACTTGCAGCATCCCCCAAGCCCCTTGTGATTGAAGGCTTGATCTCCAGTGCCTTGCTGCTGGAAGCGGGGAAATCTTTGGTAGGAAGGGTAAATGGGAGGTCCCCACATCCTTGGGCACTGCCCTATAAGGCCGCTCCTGCCAAGAGACCATTGGGAAGCCTGAGCCTGGCCCGACCCTGCTGTGCTCCAGTGCAAGTGAGGCTGCGGGTCCCCACTGGCAGCCACCATGGCCACCTGTACTGTCAGGTGGTGCTGCCGGCTGCCAGCGCTGCAGCGGGGTGTTAGCCTCTGGAACTGCGAGCTGAATAAAGCTTTTCTCTCTTTAAAGTCGGCTGCTTCTGGTATTTCACTGCAGAAATGCAAAGCTGCCTAACAACCCGTCGTGATGACATAGTCCTGTACCAATGTATCATTCAGCAAACGTCACCCTTGCTTGACACATCTTCACCTACAAATTAACACATTGAATAAGCCTAGTAGTTTATCATCTCTCATTCTAAAACAGCGAAAACATTTTTTTTTTAAAGAAAGTCCTGAGACTCATCTGAAAAATCCCAAAAGTAATTCAGGGTCAAGAAAATTTAGAATTTGATTTTGAGAGGTTTGTAAAAAAAATATATTAAATAGTTCAAACTTGTGATTAAATGGAATCACAGATAACTAAGAAGCAGCACTTACTCATTTAACCAGATCCTTCATTAAAGACTATAAGGCAGATGGGGAAGATTTGTCCGTAGAAGGAGTCTCTGCGCTTCAATAAAGAGGCTCAGGGGCTGGGGCTGGGGCTCAGTGGTAGAGCACTTGCCTGACACACAGGAAGCCCTGGGTTTGATCCTCAGCACCACATAAAAATAAACTAACAACAACAACAACAAAATACACTTAAAAATTAAAAAAAGAAGAGGAAGAAGAAGAAGAAGAGGCTCAGCTCTCTTGTGTAAGCAAAGACCTAACAGAAGTGGTGGGAAGTGCAGGGTAACCTGATAGAACCCAAAACCTTCCTTTCCTTGGCTAGTTACCTACCAGTAAAGAAAAGCTTTTAAAATTTCTCATGGCTGGGGATGTGCCTCAAGCGGTAGCGTGCTCGCCTGGCATGCGCGCGGCCCGAGTTCGATCCTCAGCACCACATACAAACAAAGATGTTGTGTCCACCGAAAACTAAAAAATAAATATTAAAAATTCTCTCTCAAAAAAAAATTATCAAGAAGGCCAGAACAATGTTAAGAAAATTATTTCATTTAAGCAAAGAAAACCGAATCCCATCCGTTGACTTTTGATATCAGGAGTCACGCTGAGAACCCTTAGGTTAAACTCAGCGCTGCCGAGGGCTACAGAAGCCTCCTCTCCAGCTCGCTGTGCCCCGATGTTTCCTTCTTCTTCTCTCCTGCTGAAGCCACCTCCTCACCCTCACTGGATAAGATCACCCTCCTTAGGCCTCGGGGTCCCACTTTCCTTAACAAAGCCCACCCTCCTTCCCTTGGAGGCGGCAGAGTCAGCGCCCCCTTCATTTCCCTGTTCCTTTTGCTGAACATCTTAAAATGTTGAACCCTCCTCAGTCTTCATTCCTGGAGAGAACAACCGGCCAGAGCCATGGCCAGCTGGTCACCACAAGCCAACATCCTCGAGATGGCAGATCTGTCAACACCGAGGCAATGTCACAGCAGTCTTCAGTAAGCACAGACGAGTTTGCCCACAGACCCAGACACCTTTAGTTCTTTCGTAATAGGAATCCAGGGGTAGAGATGTTTATGTTTAGCAATTAATGTTTCTAAATTTCATCTGATTTGAAAATGATCTAAATATTCAATAAATACACATCATTTCATTTAAGTTGGTAAATCTAGTGGCCTAAGTCACAAAAAGGTTTGGGAAGCCTCTGTGGTAAGTGCCAGGGCCAAGGAGGCTGGCGCCAGCAGTGGCCAGCCACTGACACACCGCAGGCGTGAACCCATCTGCCTGGTGACGCTGGGGAGTGAAGCCTAAGTGTGCATATCCTGCTCCAGGCTGTTAACAGCAGACCCCAGGCTCTGACCCAGTCCTGGTTCAGGGAAGTCTCAAGTCTGAGCACTTATTTTTCTTTCAATGGAGTTCTGTTGCAAGTCAGATTTTTTTTTTTTTTTTTTTTTTTTTTTTTTTTTGGTACCAGGGATTGAATCCAGGGATGCTTAATCACTGAGCCCCAGCCCCAGCCCCAGCAGCCGGGATTCCAGGCATGCACCATCGCACCATGCTGTAAGTCCACTGTGGCAGCACCTACAGAGGAGGAAAAACACCACGCACATGAGGCTCAGCCTGGGTGACCAGGGCAGCTCCGCCATGCTGTGCAGGCGTCCATGGGCTCCTGGGGACAGCACAGCCTCCACTCTTGCCCCAAGCTCAGACATCCATCGACCAAAGCTACTTAAGGGGACATGCCTGCAGATCTGAAGGTCTGGATTTATAGGCATTTGGACGCCTCCCTCTTCTTTTTTGGAGTGGGAAGTTCACTGAGCAAAAGACTATTCATTCAGAGTAACATGCCAGGGGAGGATGAGAGAAGGAGAGGGAATTGCTGGGGTTAGGTCAGTGGGCGCACCCCCCTTGGATCACCTCTTGCCTGCCAGAACTGGGGGGCTCAGTGAGGTGACCTGGGTCTTTAAAAGCCTCTGCCTGCTGGGGAGAGGTGTGACTCAGTGGGAGAGGCTGCTCAGCCAGGCAAGGCCCCAGGCTCAACCCCCCACAGCCTCTTCACCTCCAATGTCCTCTACAGACAACAGCCTGCAGTCAAAACCTCCTGCCGCTGCCCTGTCGCTCCTCTCTGGGGAACTGGAGAGATCCCAGACTCCCCAGATTCTGACGAACCTGTCTACACCTCTCCTTCCACTCCCTGCCTATGAAGGCCCTCCGTGGGATCCAGGCAGCTTCTGATGGACACTGTCTAACACCAGACCTGGTCTGGATGAAAACGCTCAGATGCAGTTGAAGAAGTCAAAGCTCTTGGGCCAAGAGGCAGCAACCGCCAGTGAGAAAGCAACACGCACAGGGGGCCTCCAGGACCTACCTGGCAGGGCTGCTCCCAGGGCCACTGGGGGCTTCTTCAGATCCCATTCCTGGCACCTGTGCTATTAGAACTAGGGCACATCAACATGTCAGCCATTCACCGAACAGACTGCAACTCAGCAGGGGGTGGCTGCAGACCTTGGTGGTTGCGATAGTGCTGGTTATCTGTCGGTGATGAGTTCTGCTCCCTCACAGGTCGAAATGTGAACATTAGAGAAGCACGCCATGAAAAACCAGCCTCTACCTCAGAGCCAACCTGTCCAAGGAAGGGACATCACCTTTGTCCTTGGAAAAACCCACAGAGCACTCCTAGGCACATTCCCACCCTGCTAAGTGGTTTATCTACAAATGACAGGAGAGATCTGCTGCCCCAGGTGTCCCTGACTCAGTCAGCCTAGGTGGGGACCCATAGCAACCCCGTAGCAGCCACCAATCAGCGTGAGACAGGGCAATACCTGGGATGCCAGATGACCCTCCCAGTAGTTTATGGTGTTGGGAAACCATGTAGTTCAGCACGAACACCCCTCTTGGCTCAAACCAATCAGTTCAAATGATTACCCCTCTTGTAGTAACCAATCACCCCTACCCAACTTGTTCCCGCCAGTGAATGTGCTAATCACGTTTTAGAGTTGTTATTTGATTTTCCCGAGGTGTGTGATGATTTGCTAAGAGATGCTATGATGTATGAGAAGTCCCTGCCTTCTCCAAAGAATGTATAAAACTGCTGCAAACCCTGGGCTCGGGGCCTCTCAGCGTCACCAGTTGCTGTGTGCATGTGTGGAGGACCGAGCTAGCTGGCAATAAACACCTCTTTGCTGCTTACATGGATCTTGGGTCTCTGGTGGTCTTTTGGGGGGTCCCGAATTCGAGCATAACAGCTGAGGCAAGCATGTAAAGCAGGTTTAATTTAAAAGGGGGTAACATAGATTTCCTCCAGGAGGAGAAGGGGGCCATAGCTGGTATCCTGGTATCCCAAGAAGCAAGATGTTCTGCCCTTTTTATAGGTATTAGGCTTCTTTGTTCTCCTCTCTCTTCCCCTTATCTCTCTCCTTCCTGTGACTAGGCCCAGGAATGCCCCCTAGGGTGACCCAAAGGCGGGAAACAGGTGGCCTGAAGGGGGAGGAGCAGGATGGAGCAGCCTTAAGGCTCCCTGTAGGGAGGGGCAATTCCTGAGACAGGTTGCTGGGCAACAGGTTGGAGCAGAGGCAGGTTCTTGATATTGGTGGAGGGAGTGCTCTGAAGGAATTAACATTTCAATCCCTCAGGGGACAGTCTCCAACTTGCTGGACTCACGCAAAATTGGCCTCCTTGATCCACCTGACTCAATTTACCTATCTATACTGACTGCCTGACTGATTCTAGCTTCAGCTGGGGCTCCCTGCAGGGTGCAAGGGGCTGTCTGTCACAAGGGCCACTTTGTGGAGAGCTAGCTTTGCCATCCAAATAGACCCAACAGGTTGTGTCCTTCACAAAGCCTCTACCAATAAATTCACAGGCAACACCATTTTTATGGGTAGGAGCCCCCTGAACACTTGGGGGTCACCTGGTAAGCATAAGGCAATCACAGGTTCTTTTATTCCAATTTTAATTTCTAATATTTATAATGCTCAAGTCACACATCAAATTTCACACACTGATATATAGATAAGTCACAGAACACTAAGAAAGGGCTAAGACAGCTACAGGGTTTCAGGTACTGGGCCCGGAGCACAGTCACTGCAGGTGATCAGGTAGGTATTTCGACCAGGCAGTTCCAGAGTTGTCAAAATGAAGCCAGAATTAGACAGGTAAATCGAGTCAGGTCGGATCAAGGAGGCCAATTTTGAGTGAGTCCAGGAAGTTGGAGACTGTCCCTGAACCACTGAAATGTTAATTCCTTCAGAGCCCTTCCTCCACCCTGATCCAGAACCTGCCCCTGCTCCAATCTGTTGCCAAGGTAACCAGTCCCAGGAATTGCCCCCTACCCCCCCTACAGGGAGCTATAAAGTTGTTAATTAAGTGTCTTGGGCTGCCCCCTCCTTCCGCTCTCCTGTTTTCCACCGTTCAGCCATCCCACCGAGCATTCCTGGACCCAGTCACCTACTCAGAAAGGAGATAGGTAGGGAAGAGGGCTGGGGAACAAAGGAACCCCAGGACATATCAAAAGGGCAGAGCACCTGCTTCCGGCCCCCTTTTTAAATAGACCCTGCCCTAGTGCTTGCCTTGGTATGCTTCTCTGACGTTCAGACTCTAACATTGAGGAAGCAGAGCTCCTCACTGGTAACTGGTGGTATGAAAAGCAGAGGGTCCAGTTGAAGGCCGTTTCCATTTCAGAGTGTCAGCTGCAGATGTCAGTCTGGAATGGAGACTGTGGTCATCAAAGACAAAAGAAACCAGCTCTGCTGAAGCTAGAGGGACAGGATCTCGGAGCTTTGTCACTGACGCAATTTTCCTGGGTGAGAATCGTGATGAGTGACCAGGGGACAGGGTGAGGATGCCACTCTGTTCAGTCTTAGGGGGCTCCTCTCACAGGTCTTAGGTGAGGATGTTGTGTCTGGTGAACTTCATAAACTCCTGTGTCTGGTATTCCTAATAGGATTCAGGAGGCCCATGGGTCCAAGTACTCCTCCATATGGTTTCACAGTTTAAAATGTCTAAGTTACATATTAATTGGTGCTATGTGATTGTGCTGCGCACATGGCAATTGTTTACTTGTAAAAACAGGATGTGGAATGATTCTACCTTGGTATGTGTAATCAAAATAAAGCAGCAGATGGGAAACTATTGCTTAACAAAATGGGGTAACTCAGAGCAGGCACAGCCTGAGAACTACTGCTCTGTACACATGGAGTCACTCAGGGCAGGCACAGCCTAATGACTGCTGTTCTACACACCAGTGAGTCACTCAGGGCAGGCGCAGCCTGAGGACTGCTGTCCTACACACCATGGAGTCACATTTGCAGGCTCAGCCTGAGGACTGCTGATCTACACACCATGAAGTCACTCAGGGCAGGTGCAGCCTGAGGACTGCTGTTCTGCACACCAGTGAGTCACTAGGGCAGGCACAGCCTGAGGACTGCTGTCCTACACACCAGTGAGTCACATTTGCAGGCTCAGCCTGAGGACTGCTGATCTACACACCATGGAGTCACTCAGGATAGGCACATCCTGTGTTTCACAACAATTGAATCAGGGAATAAACCACGGACCTGGGGAATGGTGGCTGTCAGTCCCCTACCAGAGGGTACCTGACCATGTCTCTAGTGCAGCTGGCTTCCTGGTCCTGGGGTACCAACCTCATGCTGAGTGGGTTGTCCTGGGTTGGTCCTGTAAGAACCCTAGCTGCATCCGCCTCCACCTAAGGCCTCTTTACTTCCTGCAATAGGAGTTTGTGAGGAATCTAGTCTCACTTTGATTCCTGCTCCATTATATGGGCTCTCTTTCTTTCTTTCCTTTTTAAAAATATTTTTTAGTTGTTGATGGAATCGAACCCAGTGCATCATGCATGCTAGAAAGCACACTACCACTGAGCCACCACCCAGCCCTCTCTTTCTTTCTTGAACTCTGTCTTTGACACTTCAATCTCTCTCTGATTTCTGACTAAGTGTAAGTCATTTCTTTTTGTTTGGTCGACCTTTTCATTTTCTTTTCACTTTCCTCTTGGCAAATTTGTGCCTGGCCTCCTGGGACCCTCTGGTGTAAGCTGTCTCTCTGCTTCTCCCATCCTGCCATGTAAGCACTGGGCTTCCTCTGCTGCCTGGCTCGGTGTCCACCAGCTCTCCTCATGCTTCCTGTGCCCTCCCTAGGTGGCTCTGGCTTGGTCAGCTGATGCAGCTGCCTCTGGGTCCACTGCCCCAGATGGTCCTGTCGTCTCCGCTCCTGGCAGCCGGTGTCTTCAGAGCACGTAGTTCTCACCAACCCTGCTCTAAATGCTTTACCTGTATTAACATAGTTAGCTCTTGAAACAACGCGTACCATGGATGCTATTATTCTCCTCATTTTACACAAGAGGGAAGGGAGACACAGAGAGGTCACACAGTTGCCCAGCCCTGTACAGCGAAGGGCATCAGGCCAGGTCTGCACCAGATCTACTGGGCCAGGGTCTATGCTCTGAGCCACCACACTACCTCGCTTACTCCACTTTGTGAGTTCGTTCTTTCAGTGTGCCCGATGTTGATTTTTTTCCTAATCTTTTATTCTGAAACAATTTAAAACATATAGAGTAGGCTCAGGAGGAGTTCAGAAAGTTTCCATACCTCTCTCATGCAGTTTCCCCAATTGACAAACAACTGCAGTGCTGTTACCAAAGCCAGGAAACAGTCTGCCGATTGTTTCACAAGGGAGCTCCTTCAGGGGATCATTTCAACAGTGATTTTTCCCTCCTGCTCTTCCTCCTCTCTCCTACGGGAACTGGAATTGAGTTAAGATGGTCATCCCTTCTCCTCCAGTTACGTTCAAACTACTATTGACTGAGATCAGTGCGGATTCAGGGACACTTCATCCAGCTGGTACCCAACATCATCCTCCATCATGCTGAAGTCACAGCTCTGGCTCCTTTGGTTGGCCCCTGTTTTCTTTCAAACTTGATCTTCACGTTTAGTTTGCTTCTTAAATTTTATTTTATTGTGGTGTTGGGATTGAAGCCCAGCCCAGTGATGCTGCAAGTCCCACACCTTTACTGCAACTAACACGTCATAATTGTGCCAGTCTGGTGTCGGGTGTGATGTTTGGATACACTGCCTGTCTTGTGCAACAACCACATCAGACCACAACCCTTACCCAAACACACACCTCTCTTGGGGGGAACATCACCACCCCCAATGGCACCTGGGCTTTTGCAGTCCTTACCGGCCTAGCTTTTGAGCAGCTCCTCCTCCTGTTACTTCAGGAAGCTCCAGGCTCATATCAGGCATTTTCTGCCTTGGCCCCAGCATCAGCAATTTCCTCAAGGAGCCAGGAGACCTGGGCACTGCAGGAGCCCATGGCAGCTGGGGTCCCAGGGCCTCCAGGCCTTGTCAGTAGAGCTAGGAAATACAGTGTGCACACCAACCAGGCAAACATGCCTGTACACGAAACCCTGAGCTCTCCACCCTGTGGCTTTCACATGATGGCCCCCCTTCTTAACTGCCACTGTGTCCTTCACAGTGAGGGACCCAGGTCTCCCTCGTCTTCTAGTGCACAGATAGAACAGTTTCAGGGCTCCCTGGCCATCCCAGTGGCACCTCCCCACTGCACCAGAGCTCACTGCTCCCCACCCTCAGCTGTAGCTCCCCTGCAGTGCAGTTGGACTCCTCCCCAGGTGCCTACTCCATTTCCCCACCCCATCCTGGCAGATTTGATTGGCGTGTGTTTTCAGGTTGGGAAGCATTACTTGGATTCCCACACCTGCATTCCTGTAAGAGTATATATGCAGAGAGGTCCACTGTGCTACGCCCCTGTGTTCCCCTTCCCCTTCCTCGCTGCTGGTCCACCATCCATCTTTACAGTCTCTGGACCATCCTTTCCACATTAGTCTTGCACATTAGTCTTGTGTGGTGAGCCGCTTCTGCCGTTTCTGCAGACTATGGTCGCCATTACGAGATGGCGCTGGCTCCGCTGTGGTATGTGACAAACAACTCCTTATCTGAGAGAGTTGGCACATGATTTTTCACCACCCTGTGAGAGAGTTCCACGCGGCAGCTTTGCATTGGGGCTTGGGATGCTTTATTAAGGCTGGGAGGGCATCCGGGAGAGGGAGAAGAAGAAAGAATAATAAATATCAAGGGCCCGAATAAAACTACTGAGAGAAGATTTCGGAGTTGCGTCTTCCTTGCGGGCAAGGGGTCGCGACAGTCTTGCACAAATGAGCAGATGCTGTGAGTTTTCTCACACTCCCCTTCAGTGAAAGGAAGCACACTCCTCTTCAGTGGAGTTGAGAGAGGTCTTCCTCCCCTTTCTTCCCTGCCAAGGATCCCAGTGTGGGTGTGCCATTGTGAAATCACAGTTTCCCCACATGGGGACACTTAGGTGGCTCTAAGGGTCTGCCATTGTAACCGAAACCTGGGTCCCTGTCCCCAATGCCAATAAATACCAATCTAACACAGTTTTGGGGGGAAAAAAAGGAAAAAAGAAGGTTTATTGCTTTGCTAGCAAAGGAGAAGCACAGAGGACTCCTGTCCCAAAGGCTGTGACTCTCCCTATCTGGAGGGATGGGGCTTTTAAAGGGATTTTTTAAGGGCCACGTTTCAGTAGGGAGTCCTGTAGGTGTGTCAGAATTCACTTGTTAATTGCGGAGATATTCACTTCCCAGACCCTCAGCAGGCATCTCCTTCCTGCAGTGGGTGTGTTCAAGGGCAGTTAACTAAGGGAAGAAAAGATACTCTGTCTCCCTAATCTTGTTAGGGATGGGGAGAAAGGAGAAGAGAGGAAAAATAATATTAAAAATAAATAAATAAATAAACTTTAGAGCAATGAGAGCTACATTCAGAACAGACCACTTTTACACATCACTGAAGGACTTGTGCTCAATAACCTTGCACATAAGTACTTCTGCAGAGCTCAACAGGTGTGAAGAAATGCCCAGGAAGGGCGTGCCGGCTGCAGCAGTGCCTGGTCACCAGCACCATCACCGCTTCACCCAGAGGATGCAGTCACTTTTGTGCTACGTTTTCATGCTGTTGGAGCCTGGGGTGCTCTACAACTGAGAACATCTCCAGTCCTTTTGGTTGTCTCTCTCTCTGGCCTCCGATTTGGGTCCCTGTTGTGAGCAGTTAATAAATCATTGCTTTGAACTATGTGAAACCTGGACAGTGAGACCTGTTTTAGGGAACCCTGTGGTGTGAGGCTGCCAGGGACCACCTGTTTGCAGCATGACTCCTGTTGATAGGAAAGTGCTTGTCATGGATTTCACTAGTTCAAAGGACTTGATCCAAACCCCAGCTATCTGGAGATAGAAGAGATGGGCTAAACTTTCTAAACCCCAACTGTAAGGTCAGGCAGCGGTGACCAAAAGGAGACAGATTTCTAAAAGGCCGCTGAATGAGGCTTCACTGAGATTTCACTCCTGGGCGGAACTCTCAGACCAACGAAGCAGATAAGAGGAGGGTCTGAGGAGAAACCTCATCAGGGCTGGGCCAGACTGAAATTTTTTTTATTGGGTTTAGGGTAGGACATGAAAAGGGGTTTTTAGAGTCCCATGTGCTACTGGGGTTGGTCGGGGGTAGCTGACTAAGATCCAGGATTGGCCAGGAGACCCTGGTGATTGTCAGGCAATTTTGTCAGTGCCTGACTGGTGGTTCTTTTCACGTGCAGGCTGCTTGGTGCTTTGTTCCTAAGTCACCTTCATCGACCTGACATCCCAGCCTTTTTGATGATATAGGGCATCGAATCTCATCCGGCTACTTCCTGCTGGCTAGGGGCTCTGGGAGGAAGGGGGTGGCTTGGGTATCGGTTCAGTGGGGAGGTGACTGTAGGGGTGTAGGGGCATCTGGTTGTAGGTCACTCTGGCAATTTCACCCACGTGCTTTCAGGGGAAACTGAGGAGGAAGGGAGCAATCATTAACAGAAGTTCTATTACTAACATAGGAGTGAGAATGGGAGTCAGCCACGCAATGAGGGTGAGTTTAGCCAGCCTGGCCAGGGGTCATTTGCTGGCTGCTGTTTAAACCTTTCACCCAAATGATGGAGGGTGTCGACATTCTATTCAACCAATCCAGTTTCATTGATGTAGCAGCAGCCTTCTTCTTTCAGGAATAGACAGGTTTCTCCTTTGTCTTAGTCAGGAGATCAAGGGCTCAATGGCTCTCTAATGAAACTTGGGTAATACATGTCATTTGCCTTTGTATGGAAGCGAGAGAGGCGGCCAATGCCTCTCCCACTTTCTGAAGTTGTTGTTCAAGATTCTGAGTGGTGGTTACTGCATAACCAAGTCCAGAGGCAGCGAGGGAGGAGGCCAGGGAGAGTCCAACTACTTACTACTGGTGGAAAGATAATCTGTCTTGCCCTGGAAAGGGAGGTGGTGACAAGCCACTTTAATTCAGCCTCACTGTACAGTTGATTGGGGACCAAGGTGGAAGGAACACAAAAAGCCAAGGGCATGTTGAGACTTAGGTTTTTTGTCAGGGTACCATTGCACCAGAAAAAGAACCCGGGCAGAGCAAAGGTTGGGGAAGAAATTTGAATGATCTGGTCACAGGATGCTGAACCAGAGGAAGTGAAATAGCAGGGGAAATTCCCTGAAGAGTTATGAAAAAGAGGTACTTCCTCAAAGGCTGGAGAGGGAGGCCCTTGGGGTCTGGTTGAGGTATTGAGAGGAAGATCAATGGGAATCGCAGTTAATGGAGTACAATCCAAACCGGCGCAGAGAAAACAGTCTGAAATATTATTAACTTTGGATAAATTGAGAAGCTGAAAGCCCTGATGTATTAGGGCCATCATGAGAAGGGTCACCTTTATGATGGGCAACTGCATCCAGCTGGTGTTGGAGTTCCTTTTCTTGCTCCTGGATGGTTATGTGAATTTGAGGGAGCACTTATATACAAGTTCTCCATATTCTGATAGAGGCTGAGGAGTGCTTGGCAAAACCCCAAGAATAAAATTTACCATCAACACCAGAACCCCATTTCAGGTCCCATGGGTCCCAAATAGTTAATTTAGTATATGCTTGTTTCTCATAGCAAGACTTATCTTGGAAGCATTTCTTGCATGAATTATTGCCAGGGACTAGAAGGGAGTTCTCCTTCAAAGAATAGCCTGACAGTTACAAGAAACAGCCCCCTGGGAGACATCCTGCCTGGGAGACACCCTGCAGCCATCTATCTCCCTGAGACATCCTGCGGCCATCTGTCTTCCTGAAACATCCTGTGTTATCTCACCTTGTGCAGACATCCAGCAACTGCCGATAAGAGAGCTTCTCCATCCCCAGCATACAAATACCCCTGTGTGTACAATAAAAGTTTGCAGCTTGATCAGAACTCCTGTCTTGCTGTCATCCTTCTGTGTCTCTTGTCCCTTCATTCCTCCCCATCTAGGTTCGCTGCCCACGTTGATGTGTCCTGCTGGTCGGGACAAATTATAAAGGCACCCACTATAGGTATTAGGCCAGCACTTACGAAATTCCTCAGTTTGATCTGATATGAAGCATAGCATTGCTGCACATAGGTGAGAGGAGGTGGCTCGGTTGAAGCCAGTAACGTTAAGGGTGACTGCCAAATTGCAGCTAGTGGAAGGACAATTGCCTTGACCCATAAACTGAGAGTGGGTGGTGCCATCCTGTTGCCATGTTGATTGGATGTAGAAGCACCATCTGTGGGTTGGGATAGAAGCTTCAGAGAGATTAATGATTAGTAAAAGAAGAAGAGGGTTGGCGAGAAATCTTGAGTTTGGAGGGGCCCCAGCATGGTGGAAGTCTAGGACTGGACATTTGGACAGGTGCTTTCCTAAGGCAGGACACATGGCACCAGGGGGAGTGTCCCAAAAGCTTGGCCACCGTTGAGGCAATAAGTATGACTGAGGGGATCCTGCCCAGTGAGGTTCCAACAATTGAGGCTGCAGCTATTGAAGTAAGACTGTGTCACCTGGTTGAAGAAGGTCTGATTCAGTTCCTGGATGTGCTGGGATGGAGGACAGGGATGGCGCAGGAAGACATAGGTCTGTGGGTTCCCTTAGGAGTTTGTACAGAAGTGTGAGATCGGGCAGGTAGGACACAGGGGGAGGAGGAGTGACTGGAAAGATTTGGTTGATTAAGAAAGGGTGCCCACAGAGTAGCTCAAAGGGGCTCAGGCCTGAGGAGGCTCTAGGGACTGCCCAAATTCTGATGAGGGTCAATGGCAGGAGATTGGGCCAAGACAGCCTGAGTTCAATAGGAAGTGTAATGAGATGATTCTTGAGAATGCCATTAGCCTTCTCCACCTTACCCAAGGATCGGGGTCAGTAGGGGATGTGGAGCCTCTAGATGATGCTGAGGTCTTTGGAGACTAGTTGAACAACCTGAGAAGTGAAGGCTGACTGAATGGAGGCAGGAGTCTGAACCTGGGAATGATCTGCTCGATGAGGATAGAGGTGACAATGTCAGCAGTTTCCCTGGAGGTAGGAAAGACTTCTATCTAACTGTAAGAGAGTGCTATCCCTAAGTCACAAGCAGTTAGATCCTGTGGCAAGGCTTTCCCAAAGAGATGGTGACTGTCCCTGAAGCCTTGGGGTAGGACTGTCCATGTCAGCTGTTGAGACCTAAAGGACACAGGGTCTTCCCATGCGAAGGCAAAGAGGTGATAAGAGTCAGGATGGAGGGGTGCTGTAAAGAAGGCAGCTTTAAGATCCAGGACAGTGAAGCAAGTGGTCAGAGAGGGGATAAGAGAAAGAAGAGTGTCAGGGCTGGAAACCGCCGGGTGGAGGGAATAACCGCCTCATTAATTAGGTGGAGATCGAGGACTAAGCAATAGGCTCCTGAGGGCTTGTGTACCGGCAATATGGGGGTGTTGAGCGGGAGTCAGTAGGGACGAGGGGTCCCTGGGAAAGTGACCAATCTATGATGGGCTTAAGTCCCTCCTTGTAGGTTTTGGAGATGGGAAATTGGGGGTGCGAAGGAAATTCAGTTTGGTGTTTCAGCTAGATATGAACTGGCTTGTGGTGGGAACTAGGACCAGCTTGGAGATGTCCCAGACCTGGGGATCGACTAGGTCAGGGGGCAATGGCACAGTAGGTACTCTCAGGTTATTAGAGAGGAAAGGATTAGAGGCAGAAGAAGATGGGTGGTAGTATTCTTGGGGTGTTGTTGGAGGGTGGCTCCTAGTAGTTGGAGAACATCTTTGCCTAGGAGAGGAATCAGACAGGATGGAATGACCAGAAAAGAGTGTGAAAGGGTGTCCAGGGCACAGGCCAGCTTAGTAATTCAGTTTGGGGAGGAGGGTTTGCCATCAATCCCCATAACTGATGGAAGGAAACAGAGGCCCAGATAGGCAGGCAAGACAGAATAGGTAGCCCCCATGTCCACAAGGAACGTTACGGACTTACCCACTACCTGGAGCATTACCCTGGGCTCGGCACGGGTGGTGGGGGTACCTGAGTCAGCTTCTTCAGTCTTCTGTGATCCCCAATAGTTCAATAGTTCAAGAGAAGGGACTTCCTGGCTGGTCATACCCCCACATGGTGGTGCCAAGGAAGGGCCAGCCATGGGGCAGTTGCTCTTCCAATGTCCTGTCTGCTTACAGGTGGGGCATGGCCTAGAGGGGGCCATGGGTTTGGGCATCCACATTTGAAACAAGCCCCTGGCAGAGAGGAATGCTGGTCCCCCGTGAAGATTTTGCGGGAGCCGTAGGCCTCAGGGCTGCTGCCCAGGCCTTTTTCTGTACTTGAGCCTTCCTGGCTATTTTCACCAGATCTCAGATAGGGGTCTGAGGGCTCTCCTCAGCTCGTTTGAGCTTTTTTCTAATATCATGGGCCAATTGAGTAACGAAATGGGTTGCTAACACTGTAGCCCCAGAGGGAGACTCAGGACCCAGCTTAGTATATTTGGTGAGGGTTGTAAGGTGGTTGAGAAATAAGGCTCTCATCTGGATCCTGGGTGATTTCTCTCAGCTTATCAAAGTCAACCATCTTATTAGAAACCGCCTGCATGTCTGCTATTAGATATCGGACCCTGTGAGCACAGTGACTGCAACCTTGTTGGTCATCTTGATAGTCCCAGTTGGGTTCAGTAAGGGGAACAGCTGCTTCACCTGTGGGGAGAGTCATATCTGTTAAACGAATTTGATCAGCATGATCTCGTGCAGCCTTCTGGATGCAGGCTCGCTCATGGGGGGGATAAGGGTGGAGGACAGAGTGACATGGACATCATGCCAGGTATCAGAATTCTTTAATGTAAGTAGAAGAGTCAGCAGAGAAAGACCCAAGGCACTTTCCAATCTGGGAAAGATCTTGGAGTGAGAATAGGATGTATACTCGGAGGATCCCTTCAGCACCAGCCACTCCCCTGAGAGGACAAAGGAGCTTTGGGTTACCTGGTAAGAGGGTCTGGTAGGACCAGGTGTGGGCACTGACAGGAGAAGAGAGGAGGGGGTGGCGGAGGGGAGGGCTTATCAGTAGAAGAGGTGGGCAGGGGTCCTGGCTGCAGGAGAGGAGGGAGTTGTGGGGAGCAGGGGAGGAGGAGGGGGAGAGGGATGGGGGGGAGGGTCCAGGAGTGGGGGAGGAGGGGGGGAGGGGGGTGCAGGTGTGGGGGGAGGAGGAAGGATTGGCCTGGGTAGGGAGAGGGAAGATGGGAAGGTGGGGCTGAGAGAACCTCAGGTGGGACTGAGGATGAGGAAGAAAGAGTGGAACAATGGGAAAGCGGTTCCCCGCCAGGAGGACTTCAGCCGAGGATCAGCTAGAACAAAGGGGAGGACAGCAGCGGATCACAAAAAGCCTGAGCATTTCTGCCACCTCCCTGTCCGGAGACAGAAATTGTCCAGGCCCAGTGGAGTAAAAGGCCAGGAGGTCACAGCGGAGGTCTTGGCTGAGTCCTAACTTGGCAAAATTTGAATATAAACACCCAAAGGAGAACTCGGTGTTTCCCATGAACTTCTGGCACCCTCAGGGGTGGGTGGGAGCAGAAAAAGGCGTCCCAGATTCTGATCGTGCTCACCAGAGGAACAGGAACGGATAAGGGCTGGGTGGAGGCTGAGGTGTCCCTGCAACCCTCTGGGGGCCCAAACGGATCTGAGTGGCTCACACGAGAACCGGGCTGTCTCCACAGTTCCTGGGGCCTTGAACGGACTGGGTGGGAGTCTATGGCACGTGTGTGACTCATACATAGACTCCCGCGGACAGAGAGGGGCGGCAAGGTCAGGGGAAACTACGGAATCTACCCCACTCCTGTCAGCCTGGATGAAGAGAGGGAAAGAGGGAGCAGCTGAGGAATCTCCCAGTTCATTTGAAGGGGATAGGGGGGCACATTTCAATCCCTTACAGAGTAGCCCTAAAATCCCTCCCGGGTTTTGGCACCAGATGTAAGGTCAGGCAGTGGCAGCAACCAAAAGGAGGCAGATTTTAAAAGGATGCTGAACAAGGCTTTATGGAGAGTTCGCTCCCAGACCAACAGAGCGGACAAGACAAGGGTCTGCAGAGAAATCGCGTCGGGCTGGACCAGACTAGAATTTTTTATTGGGCTTAGGGCAGGAAAGCAGGGCTTGGGAAAGGAAAGGGGGGTTTTAGAGTCCCTTGTCCTACTGGGGTTGGTTGGAGTTAGCTGGCTGAGATCCAGGATTGGCCAGGAGACCCCGCTGGCTGTCAGGCGGTTCCATCAGTGCTGACTGGTGGCTCTTTTTGAGCGCCGGCTGCTTGGTGCTTTGTTCCTAAGTCACCTTTATCGACCTGACACCAACCATGTTGTTTACCTCAACTTCATCCGGTTTACCTCAAGAAGCTTTTCACACTGAAAACTTTAATGCCCATACCTATAAATAAACAGGAGGTTTTTGTTCCCTTTGTTAAATCCAAACTGGATCGACCCACCACGCCCTGCTTTTCACTTATTTCTGTGTCTTTTTTCTCATACCTTTAATGTTTCTAATCTGACTCACCACCCTAGTTTGGGAAAAATGAGTAAATGTCACGCGGGTTGTGAGAGGATTCTCCTGTGACAGGATCCTCCTGCCTCAGGCTCTGGAGATTCTGTTTTTTGCACCTTTGGGTCCTGAGAAGTAGAACCTTGGTGCCACTTGAATTTGTATCTCTGTAGTGATGAGTGATCTAGACATTCTCCACACATTTGGGAGCATCTTCATTTCACAGACTGTCAATTGCAATTAGAGGAGAGAAGGACATTTCCAGCACATGAAATGAGGGGCGTTTGAACAGATGGGAATTCATATCACCCCATCATCGTGAAGGACTCCGGGGCTGCTTTTGCTGAAGCACTGGTCTTCACAGGCTTGGAGGTGCCCTGGGGATCTGTTCTCATGCCTATTCATATTCTCTTCATTTTTTTTCAACTTCTGGTCCTTTGTCCCTGGGTTTTTAAGATTTGATAATTTGTAACAATCGAAATCAAAGTGGTGGATGGGGTGCTGCTCAGTGATAGAGCATGTTCCTAGTGTGTTCAAGGTCCTAGGTTCAATATCCAGCACTGTGAAAAACAGAAAGTCCAATGGTCCATTTTCAGAATATAGTATTTATCTTAATTGAGATGTAAGATCCAACTGTAGTCTTTTAAATTATGACCTTCCCTTTGCCTGCTCCAATTTTAAAATTAGCTAATCATGTAGATTTTGATCCCACTCCTAAGAGGGAGCATGCTTTGGAATAAAAGCAGGTGGAAATCAATGTTTGACTTCTCACACTGATATAGGGTCCCATATGTCACCTAGGGATCATGGCAACTCCTTCCTTAGAGGACGTGCATCCAGCTGCCTCTGTACAACAGCCTTGGGGGCCAGGTTGTGTCTGGGCTGTTCTTCCTGTGCTAACATCTACACCTGTAATCGTTCCGTGGATCTGTGTTCCATTCTTCAACTCAGTGGTTAATTTCATGACTCAATTTCATCAAAAATCTCATGCACTTCATCCTAGCGGCACTGTTACCCTTTTGGTCCAATAGTGCACAATATCAGACAACCCAAGACCCACCAATTAAGAGTTGATTTGCCGGAAACGCCTACCCCAGAGGCTCCAGATGTCCCCTTTTGTTTTTTTGAGACAGTGTTGGATATGGAAAATGACAAACTCCAAAATAGCATGTCCCAGGGAGAGGAAATTAGGGAGAATGCCATACATTGATCCTTTCCCAATACATTTTTTCCCAGTGACAAACAGGCCCCAGGGTGGAGATAACCATCCATCAAGTCTGAAATGGCAGTCTCTGGGAAGAGGCCAAAGCATTGATCCTTCCTTAAACAAATCCTTTCCAGATACCAACCATGGACCCCAGACTCTCCATCTGGCCCAGTAAGATAAATACCAGATACTGATGTTGACCTCAGATCCCTCCTATTTTGCAGAATAAAGACCCCAAATTCCTGAGTGTCCAAACTGACATGCTCATTAATTAAGTCACCTCTCAATATAACCTGTATGAGCCCAGACTTCTCCTTTGGCCAGTGGCTCATTTTCCACCAGGAGAGTGGGTCCATCAGAAGTGTAATTCCATTCCTGATCGGTGAAGTTGGCACCCAGCCCTGTCCTTTTGTGCTAACAGCATCACACTAAGTTGCTAAGGCAGGCTTTGAACTTGCAATCCCCTTGCCTCGGCCTCCTGAGTCACTGAGATGACAGGCACATTATGGATTTCTTAAAATACATCTCCTTTGTTTTATTTAATACAAAAATACACTGTGTAGGTTAGCAGTGCACTGTCAGCTTTAATCAAAAGAAGAAAATTTTCATAGATGATCAAATTTACAGTGATTCTAAGATGTAGATTTCTCAGAAATCTAATTTGAAAATATATCATGCAAGGAATTTCCATAAAGAGTGCCCCCAGCCAGTGCTAGGAAAGCTTGTGGCCCAGGCAGCCCCCAGGAAAGACTCCACAGAGCGTGCCTAGGAAGGCTGTAGAGGGCAGCTGGCCCCCTCTCCAGCCTCTAAGTGAGGTTCACATCAGTGAGACCTGGTTGTGAAGTAGGAGAATGTGCTCATGAACCAGAGGAAGACACCCCTGTGCAGGGCGAGCACCCTGCCCGACACTGCCCAGCTTGTGGGCCAGGGCGGTCCTCCATCGCCCCCACCCCCCGGAGGAGCCTGTGAGTGGTAAAATGTGCAGACCCTCTCAGCCACGTCCTGCCCCTGGCTGTTTTTAGCATCAGTAAACAGTGCACTTGGGCGCTTGCACCCCTGGGATTGAACGCAGTGAGTTTATAGAAACTTTAAGATTTTAGATTTCTCAGAAATTTGGGAGTAACCAGCCTGGAGGAAAAACAGGAATGAAAATTAAATCTGATCATGCGTGTTGGCACCAGTGCCTCTGCCTTGCAGGGCTACAGAGCTAGCCCTGGAGAATCCAGGAAGCCGTGAGTCACAGCAGCAGGGCGCTGTCATGAGGAGTGGCCACAGATGCTTGCTTTTCCATGTTTGGAATATGTCCCCTCCCAGTCCCCATTGGACTTAACTTATGAACCAAGTTCCACTTCTTCGAGGTTTGTCTTACTGAGGGGAAAGGGTTCTTACACTAAACTTCTTCCTAGCCTACTGGGTATTAGGAAAGGTCTCATGTTCATATTTAGGCATTCTGAATTGCTGCTATCTCAGTATACAATGGAGTTAACTTAATGAATGGGCTCTTTTGTGGTACCCCAGGCCCCAGGTGGGGCTGCAGTTTGTGTGGGAGGAAACTTGTGGAAGAATGCCCACTCTGATGGCCCCATGGGGGCTGGCCTGAGGCTTAGCAGCAGGTCTCACTGTGAAGTGAACAGGAGTCTGGGCCTGGAGTAGGGAGCCACATGCTATCCTGCAGAAGTCTGGTGGCTCTGTGTGCCTGTGTTTGGAGGGACAGATCCCTCCACTCCTTTGGCTCCTCAGTGGCTCTTTGTTGGGTGAGGAACCAAATCAACTTTGCTCTTGTTTAACAAGAGAAGCATAAAAGCTGTATTAAATGTGCAATGTACATGGGGCTTTCACCAGAGAGGGAAGTTTGAAGAGATGACCCAAGCAAGAGGCTTAGATGCTTTAGACAAATAACAACTGTGTAAAGAAAGACAAGACAAATTCATCTCTGGACTAGGGTGGTACATTCTAGGTGTGTGGCCAAGTGCTGTATGTGGCTAGTGAAAGAGTACTCCCCGAGTTTTATTCAGGTTCTAGTTTAATTCATTCAGGTTCCCTGCAGCCCAAACACCAATCTCAAGACACTCTTTATGGCATGCTGCCTGCAAGGAAGTGGCCCTTTTGGAGGTTAAAGTCCTCGTAAGACTTCAGCCCAAATAACCAACAGCCCATTCTATTTTTGTTGTTTTTTGTACCGGAATCTAACACAGGGCACTTTACCACTGAGCCACATCCCAGCCCTTTTTATGGTGAGACAATGTCTCACTAAGCGGCCGAGGGCCCAAGTTGCTGAGGCTGGCATCAAACTTGCCCTCTTCCTGCATCTCAATCCTCCTACCTCAGCCTCCCAGGTGTCTGGGACTACAGGCTGGAGCCACCAGACCACTATCTCCTAATACCTTGTTTGAGCAAACGCCTTCCTTCTTCAAGGTGACAGGCCCACACTACTCACAAGCTAAGAAATGATCCTGCCAGTCCCCTGGGTCACAGGCAAGGAGCAGTAGTAGCCCAGGGTGCTACCTCCTGAGTTTCAGTTCCTGCAGGGGTCTGGACTGCAAGACGCCTGCCCACGCATGGGCTGTCACAGGACAGCAGACCTGGGTTGTCTTCTGCTGCAGGGCCTTTGCCCTGAAGGAACCACAAGTTTCTCCCTAAAATATTGGGGAGAAGCCTCTGCTGAGCTGAGAGGCCTCTGCAGGACAGCGACTCGCTCATCCAAGGCCACACTGAACCAAACTGGGACCCGCAGGCCCAGGGAATGCGGAACAAGGCCACCACCTTAGCCTTTCCCGCCCCTGGCGAGGCTTCTAGCTCCTCTGTCCTTCCCCTCACTGTCTTTATTCAGGACACAGATCCAGCCACCGTTCTGGGAGTGGGTGACTCTGCTGCTCTCCCGAAGGGCACTTTTATCAAGGGGGTTCGACCCCACCCAAAAAGGAAGAAAACGGGGTTCCCTCCCCCGGGCCGCCCCGCCGGCCCCCCTCTGTTCCGCCTCCCGCGGCTCCCTCCCTCCAGCTCCCTTTAGCCCCTCCCCAGCTTCCCGAACCCACCCCCCAGCCTTCCCCGAGCAGGCGTCACTTCAGGGAAGCGGGTCGCCCGAGGCGGAGGTGCGGAACCGGAACGCGGCCAGCGCGCCCGCCACTACCCACGCCCCCTCGGCTCCGCACCGCCCGCCCCCTGTCCAGTCGGCACCGCCCAGCCCGCCCCGTCCACACCGACCGCCCCCTGCCCCATGGGTCCCCCCTCCCGCGCCCCCTCGGCTCCGCCTGCCCCCGGCCCCGCCCCGCACCGCCCGCCCCGTCCGCACCGCCCGCCCCCTGTCCAGTCGGCACCGCCCTGCCCGCCCCGTCCACACCGCCCGCCCCCTGCCCATGGGTCCCCCCTCCCGCGCCCCCTCGGCTCCGCCTGCCCCCGGCACCGCCCAGCCCGCCCCGTCCGCACCGCCCGCCCCCTGTCCAGTCGGCACCGCCCTGCCCGCCCCGTCCACACCGCCCGCCCCCTGCCCCATGGGTCCCCCCTCCCGCGCCCCCTCGGCTCCGCCTGCCCCCGGCACCGCCCAGCCCGCCCGGTCCACACCGCCCGCCCCCTGTCCCGTCGGCCCCCCCTCCCGCGCCCCCTCGGCTCCGCCTGCCCCCGGCCCCGCCCCGCCCGGCCCGTCCGCACTGCCCGCCCCCACCCCGTCGGCACCCCCCCTCCCGCCTGGCCACCCCACTCCGCCCGGCCACGCCTGCTCCCGCACGTGCACCGCCCACTCCTGTCCGCTGGGCGCGACCCCTCCTTTCCCCGCTCCTGCGCCGCCCCCGCCCTTCAATCCACGTGCGGTCCGGTCCCCACCACCCTTTCCTGCGGCCTGGGTGCACCTGGGCACTCCGGGCTCACCAGCCCCTCCGGATACTGCGCGGCCTTCGAGGATGTCGATCCTGATCCCGGGGCGCCAGGCGTGGACCCTTCGGGCTCAAGCGGGCCTGCGGCGCCACCTAGCGGCCCTTGGGCAAAATGCTACCGTGGCGCCGGAGGGGCTTCAGCAGCCAGAGCCGAGGTGCGAGAACCCACAGGACCCTGGGGCGCAGCACCCACTTCACCACGGTGTCAGCTCGAATCTCTGTGCGTCCGTGGGCCGACCAGAGTCGCAATTTAGTTGGGAAAGTCGCTGGGCCTACGTCAACCTGCCATTATTCACCCAAAGCTGAGATGGGCGGGGGGGGGCGGGGGGTCTACCCTGCTGGCCTAGCGTCAGGGAGCTGGGTGCAGAGGGGCATTTTGGACAGCTGTCCCTGAGCCCACCCACCCCCAGGAATAGACACTCGCCTTCCCAAGAGTTTACTCAGGAAGAAAAAGGCAAGTCCCATCCTGGTGGAGCTCACAGGGCAGCAGAGACAACAGTGAGCGGTGATTTCCCAGCTCGGAGGGCCAGGACGGAGAAGGCCTGTGGTGGTGGGGAGAAGGGGGCCTAGTGACCTCCAGGGAAGTGTTGGGTGAGAGCCAAAAGGAAAAGACCCCAAGGAAGACCCAGGAGAGCAGTCAAGGCTAGAGGAGACAGCAGTGGAAAGGCCCTGGGACAGGGCGGGGCCATTGCAGGGAAGTGGTTGGAGGGTACAAGCGGACAGGGACCATGGGGGCTAAGGGTACTGGCCTCCGGACAGTGGCCTGGCCTGAATATGCGGACTTGGCAGTGGATGAATGTATCTGTCTTCCCGTGCTGAGGGCCACCCAGCTAGAAATACCTGCAACTTCCTAGAGAGAGTGTGCCAGTTACTACTTCCACTCCTCTACAGGAGATGGCCAGACGCAGACCACAGCGCCAGGTCCCGCCCTGTGGGCCCATATGGAGGTCATGCACACCGTGGGTGGTGTCACAGATGAGGATCGCATTGCAGGGACTCTGGCTTCTTCTCTGAAGGGCCTGAGTGATATTAACTCAAACGTAGCCAGAAGGACCCTGACTCAGCCAGGGGAGGCCCAGGATATCTGCTGTCCATCATGATACCCAGCACAATGCCCACCTGGGGCTGGGCTGTCCCACCGACCTGTTGGGTGGGGTCCTGACCTGTGTTCCTCCAGGGAGCACACCTCACACACAACACTGTTGTCCTGGGGAGCCAACAACAGACACCAATAATCACAGGTGATGGTGGCCAACATACAGCCCCCAACTCCAGTGAGCGGGTGAAGGCCCAGCCACCCCGCAGGCAAGCCCCAGACTGGAGGGAGCACAGCTGCAGAGAGTACGGCCTTCAGCTTTCCTAGCCCCTCAATCAACGTTTGTAGCCTGGATCTCCATGCAGGAGATCTTGGGCATCACTCAAAAAACATGTCCCAAGAAAGTTGAAAATACTTGGAACTAAATGAAAACGAAAACCCAACTTGCCAAAATTCATGGGATGTAGTGAAAGCTGAGTGTGGAGGGAGATCTACAGCATCTACTGGTGCCAAAGAGCAAAACCTACAACCCTTTACCTGGACCTCCGCCCGGGACCAAGAGAGTAGCACAATATACACCTAAAGTAAGTGGAAGGAAAGGAAGAACACTGGATTGAGCTGAATTCGGAAAAAACGAGAACAGTAAATTAACAGGGGAAAAAATGAAACCCAAAGCTGTTCTTTGAAAAAATATTCAAAAAATTGTGAATCTCTAGCCAGGCTTCTCACAAGTAAGAAGAGAAAATGAAAATTACTACAGTGGGAAGTAAAAGGCCGTCAGTGCTCACCCCAGGGACTGAGTACTGGGCACAATTCCATGCCTGCAAATGCGATAACTTACACATCTATCGAATTCACACAAAGAGAAATGGGTAAACTGAACAGACCTTATCTACTAAATACACTGAAACAAAGATTAGTGATCTCCCAAACAAGAAAACAGCCAGGTCCAATAGTTTCACTGATGATTTTCTTTTATTTTCCTTTTGTATTGTGTTGTGATGGAACCTAGTCCTTCACTGGAATTCTACCAAACATTTAAGAGAGAAAATTTAGCAGTTATCTTTCATTTCTTCCAGAAAGTAGTGGAAGGGGGCACTTCCCAAATTGTTCTCCTAAAACCAAGAACAGACAAAGCCACAAGAAGCATGGAAAGCCACAGGCCAACATCCCTCCTCAGCACCCAGTTTCAGTGAAGCAAATCTGATGGAACTGTGTGTAAACGAATTCGACACCCCAACCAGGAGGGGCTCGTTCCAGGTGTGAGGTCATTCGGCCTTTGAAACCTGCTAACGTAGACCATCTCTTCCACAGCCAAGGAAGAGAAACATGAGCTTACAAGTTGGGGCAATACTTGGCAAAATCCAACACCCACTCATGACTGAAACAAAGACTAGGAACACCCCAAAATGCTCGCTGACATCAGACTCAACAAAGAGAGATGGGAAGCCCCTAAGGTCCAGAGAGGCGAGGGCACCCTCTCACCACTTACTCGCCGTTACACCCTGCACGTGCAAAGACATTCATCTCCTCACCGCCCTGGAAGCTGCAAGTCCTGGGTCAGGGGCCTGCATGGCCAGGTCTTGGTGAGCAAACTTCTGGCCGGCAGGTGGCCTCTGCTTCGCTGTCCTAATAGCCTGGCCTTCCCCCAGTGCGTGTGGGGAGGGCGCTGAGCTCCCTTGCCAGGGCACAGACCCGTCAGGGCAGGCCCCACCCCCATGGCCTCACCTCAGCTAATGACTCCCCACTGCCGTGGCACTGAGGGTGAGGACTCCAACCTACAAACTGGGGTGGGGAAGCAGATGTTGTGTTGCCCTGGGCCGTCTCCATTCTGAACAAGTGCCCCTCAGATGAGGGCAAGGACCTAGTCACAGGGCCAGAATGTCACTGTACATCTTCCTCCCAGCCCTCCTGGAAGGCCCCAAGCACCACTCACAGGGAGCCGTGAACAGAGAAGGGGAAGTACAGATGCAGACAGTGGCTGACCCTGGAGACCTGAATTGTTGGACAGGGCCTGCCAGTTGGACAGGGGCTTGTGGTGGTCAGGTAGACTATGGGGCTTTAGCTCTGGCCCGCCTCTCAGTGTCTATGGCCCCTGAGCCCATCCTGTGGCTATTCCCATTTCAGAACAGAGAGAGCGCGGACAGTGCTGTAGCAGATCCACATGGCCCCTGGTGCCCCGCCAGCACCCTGAGAGGTGGAGGCTTGTTCTCCAGCCCAGTTAGAAACGCCAAGGAACCCTAACTGCAACCTGTTGCCCTGACTCCCAGGCACACCAGCCCAGCATTTCATTTGGCTCACAGGGATCCGTCACCTGTCCCTTCCACAGCACACATCATCTTCTATGGTGGTGACATCATGTTGTTTGGATCTGATGGGTAAAGAGCAGCAACCACCCTTGACACTTTAGTAGGACATATATGTGGTGAAGAGTGGGAGGTAAATTCCACAACAGCCTGGGATCTCCCACCTCCAGAATCCGGGCCCAGCAGGCAGTGTGCCTCAACAGTCCTTCCCGGATGGAAGCAGGTGGCTGCACCCAGGCCTCTGGGTGTTGAAGACCAGCAGGAGCCGGTCTGGCCCTTGTCTGGGACGGAGTTTTACCTGCCTCACTTGGAAATGCTGCTGCAACCCCATAACTTAGTAACCCAAAGCAAGAGAAGGTTCTGGGTCAGGATCAGGCGTGGCACAGGCCCACCCATGTCCAAGAAGCCTTGGCCTCCCTTCAGGTGAGTCACCGACAGACTCAACAGGCATGGCCCGGCTGGAAGGTGATGACTCTGCCAGACCCTGAGGCTGAACACCCATCCTGGGCCACCATCATAAGAGCCTAGCCACCAAGCCACAGGGCTAGTATGAGAGGCAGCACCCCACAGTGATCAGCTCAGGCAGGTCCTGGAGCCCCAGGTGAGGGACTGGAGGATGTGGGTCATGAACAAGCACTCCTATCACAGTGCTACAGCCCTCTGAAGCCATGCACACCAACGGCTTCACGGGCAGCCAGAGAAAACTCATCCTGAGGGCTGGGGCTGGGGCTCTGTAGAGCACTTGCCTAGCATGTGTGAGGCTCTGGGTTTGATCCTCAGCACCACATAAAGATAAATAAAATAAAAAATAATAAAATAAATAAATAAAATACAAATAGAAATTTTATATAAATAAAATTAAAAAGGTATTGTGTCCATCTACAACTAAAAGAAGAAAAAGAAAACTCATCCTGAGCACAGACAGTTCTGCATGGCATCCACCCAGAAGTGGATGGCTGCAGCAGGACAGCCCCACTGTGTGGGGGAGGGTGAGGATAGGTAGAGCCCAAATCTCTGGAGAGGGCAGGACAGTGTACAGTGTGCCTGGTTGTGCCTTCTGCCTGGAAGGGAGACAGGGAGAGGCATAGATCTCTGCTGGCTGATAGGCAGGACTGACCTCGGCATGGTATATAAAATCAGTGACAAGGCCTGGGGCCCCCAGTCTGGTACACACAGAAACATCCCTGAATGTGCAGAGTGCAAAGCATGTGCGTGACCAAAGAGCCACTTCAGAAGGGATCTTGATAACTGGGGGGTAGAGAGGGGGCAGGATGGTCTCCTTCCCAGGGCCACCTCCTTAGTCAAGGTTGGGCAGTAGGAATGGAGGCCAGGGGTGGCCTCGCTACCTGCACTCGCTGGGCACCTGGGCTGATGGCAGAGATGCCCAGGCCCCTCCTGCACCCTGCAAGTCTCAGGCAGGCATTTGAGCCAAGGATGCACCTTCCTGCCTGCTTCACTTCTGCCAAAACTACCATGGAGGGACATACAGAGTGCTCACCCACACCACGGCGCTCCATACAGCAGTCTGTCTCCAGGCTCGTGGCCGCTCGGGTTCCCACAGAATGGTGGACCCCCTCTGCAGGTTTACTGCAGACCCCAGCTGAGTGGCAATCCATTCATTTCCTCACTGCCCTGGGGTGGCAGGTGCCCCTTGGCAGTGTCCAATCCAGGGCTTCCCCCAGGCAGGATTCTTGGGTCTGGGTCCGGGTCCAGGTATCATGGAGTAGAAATGGCAATGTCTTCTCAACTGTCATTATCCCTTGAGATTTGCTGATGACATTTTTGCTTCCTGTCCCTGTGACTTTTGGATTCTGCTGATCTGGAGGCCTTAGGTATCCAAGGGACCAACTCATCCTGGTTTTTCCAGGACTTTTCTGGGTTTAAGTGAAAGTTCCAGTCCTGGAAATCCCTGCAGTCCTGGGCAAGACCTGGCCACCTGGCTATCACACCTGAGGTTTGACAGAGGGTCCCTCTACTGGCCAGGGTGCTTGGTCCAATGGAGGGGAACCCCAGACTTTATCCCAGATGGGATAAGGAGGTACATGGAAGGCAGGAGGTTCCTCAAGGATGTGTCTTGGCACGCCTTCTTCCCACAGGAAGGGACTACAGGCAAAACTGCTAACAGCAAAGGCCCTGCAGCAATGAGGGCTTGGGTCACCCCACAAGCAGAGAGCCAGATGCTTGCTGCAGGCGAGGGAGCGCCCTGCCCCTTACCCCTGTGAGCTGTGTGCACTTGTACTGACCAGCTCTTTTTCTTCCTCTTCCCCTCTTCATTCCCCTATCACCTAACAAAAATATTAACACTGGTTAACATTGTATCTCCATGTATGAGCTGTTTGACTCTCAAACACCCTCTAGAAGTGCCACTCAACCTGAATATCTGAATATCAAAGGTAAGTAGAAACCCGGGCTCAGCCCCCTCTGGAGAGGCAGCCTGTTGGTTGAGAGAGTTGTGTATTAAGCAGAGGCATGAATGTGCTGCTGTTGTTATTTGGAAGTTGAATGTGGTTTTCAACAGCCATGTGCATGCATGCTGATTTTTCAGGAGGGGCTGCTGCAGGTGGTTCTTATGAAAAGCTACTTAGGCTGGGCCCCTTCCCTCTGTGGTCGGGGCTGGACAGACCATTAATCTCCAAAAGGCTGTCCCAGCCAGATGTGATGGCAGGTGGAACAAGTGTGCTGGGCCAGAGTCCCACCTTGTTCTCCCAGTGCTCTGCCCCTGGCCCTTCATCCCACCCGCTAGTTTCCAGATATACAGAGTAAATTCCCTGGCTGGGGTCCTTCAAAGGCAATGGGGTTCCAAAAAATTCTCTTTCAGCACCCACTTTCCAATGTTTGCTTTCTAAAGATTCCATTAGTGGCCCTCAAAGAGTGACCATGCTAGCTGGAGTAAGCCCTCTCCACTCTATGCCATCTGTCTGTTGCTGCCTAGAAAAACTTAAATTCCATGAAAGGAGGGACCCCCTCAGACACAGTGGCACACACCGGTAATCGTGACTCGGGAGGCTACAGTAGGAGGATGACAGCCTCAGCAACTTGGCAGGACCCTCAGCAACTTAGCAAGATCCTGTCTCAAAATAAAAAATTAAAAGGGCTGGGCACGGTGGCACACAACCTATAATCCCAGCAGCTCAGGAGGCTGAGGCAGGAGGATCGTGAGTTCAAAACCAGCCTCAGCAAAAAGCAAGGCACTAATCAACTCAGTGAGACCTTGTCTCTAAATAAAATACAAAAAAAATGTTGGGGATATGGCTCAGTGGTAGAGCATCTCCAGGTTTAATCCCCAGTATGAAGAAGGAGGAGAAGATAGAATGTTAGGAAGAAGGAACCTTATCTGCCTTGTTCACTACTGTGCCCTTATGGTATCTGGTTCCTAAAAAAACTAGGTAATCTCTCTTGGCTGAATTTTATATCAGGAAAAAAACATTAAGTGTATTCAGGGCAACATGTGAAATGTAAGAAGAGTGACATATAGAACACTGTAATTAAAATAATATTTAAAATACAATTTGATATGCAGACAACATGAACGTGAAAAGTAGACAATTGACAGGAAGGAAAGGTTTTGAAAAGATACAACTTGCAAGACAGAGGACAAAAATGACACAAACAGCAGACGGTAACCAACTTGAATTTTGAGGGATGGTGGGGCAGTGTTAGAACAAGAAGGCAACCTCTTGAACCTCTTCTTCCCAGCCCTGGGTGGGATCATGTCTCCGGCTGGGAATGGGAACAACAAGAAGGGGATAAGCAAGACGAACAGAGCACCATCCACACGGGGGTCCTCCCCGCAAAGTTCCCAAGTCAGAATGAGGGCTGAGCTAAGCAACCCTCCTGCAGGTAAGACCTCAGCATCCTCAACCCACCCTCAAGAGAGGTCAGCCCCTTGGCCCATCCCCTGTGCCAGTAGGCCTCTAACTGCCTCCCTCTGCTGCCCCCAAACACCAGCTGCCAGGCAGGGCCCTTGCCCTCCAGGGGGAGGCCGGTGCTTTGGGGACCCTTCACGGCCTGACCTGCACCAAGCACCGCAGACAGCCCCACTCCTCATCCCTCCACCCCACGTGTCCTCCAGTTCCTCACTTCCCCCTCTCTTCTCCATTTTATCTGCGCCCCATTCTTTCTGGTCTCACTGTGTCCAGGTTTTCCCCAAACTCCCAGACCAGGCTTCCGCACCTCCGGCCGCCAGGCACCTTGGCCAGGCTCCCGGAGTTCCCCAGCCCTGCGCTGTCCTCGTCGCCCCAAGCCCCTAGTATCCTGCGCCGTACCAAACGGACCCTGCGTCCCTCGACCCCCGCACGTCCCGGTCTCGTCCCCGCGCGCGCGGGTCGGCGCAGCCCAGGTGGATGCGCGCGTCGCGTGGATGGAGACGGCGGCACACCCTAGCGCGCCGCCCCGCCTCCGCGTGCTGCGGATTGGCTCCCCGCGGGCTGGCCAGGGCCGATTGGCTTGGGCCGCGCGGCTGCCGGGCCCGTTTCACGGTGGGTAGCACCGCAGCGTGGATGCTGCTCGGTCCCGCCGCCGCCCCGGAGGAGAGTGGAGCGGGAGCGGCCGGGCGGGGCCGGCGGGAGCGCCTCGAGGAGCCGCTCCCGCCGCCCACCCCGGGCCCGCGGCCAGGGCAGCCTGGGGGTCGCGGCTGCACCGGGTGGCCGCGGGCGGCGGACAAAGGGCCATGCGGGGCCGCGGACGCTGAGCGCGGCCGGGCGGGCCGGGGGATGCGGCGCGGGGCTGGCGGGACCGGGGGGCCACAGCGACGCTCCTGAGCTCGGCGGCCGCGATGCCGTGGTTCCCGGTGAAGAAGATCCGCAAGCAGATGAAGCTGCTGCTGCTGCTGCTGCTGCTCACCTGCGCCGCGTGGCTCACGTACGTGCACCTGAGCCTGGCGCGCCAGGGCCGCGCGCTGCGCCAGCGGCTGGGCTACGGGCGAGGTACGCGGGGCGCGTGGGGACCGGGGAGGCGAGGGACGGATTGGCGTCGGCCCCGGCCTCCAGCGGGCGGCGAGTCTGGCTGGGCCCAAGCGCCTGGAGACCCTGCTCGCCCGCTCCTCCCAGCTGGGGGATCTTGGGGGAGGGGGCACGGTTTGGCCTGGCGGGACGCCCGATGACGTCAGCCATGACGCGCTCGACCCTCTTGGGGTTCGTCCCAGACCTGGGCGGAACCTAGGATCTGGCTGGATCCCGCAGCGATGGGGTTAAAGGTGGGATCTTGGCAAGTTCTCCACCCCAGCCCAAGAGGCCTATCGGGCCAGACCTCCACCACTTGCCTACTTAGCAGGACCTCAGTTTCTCCATCTGCTAGGGGGACACCCAGAGATCCTGACCCGAGGGCAGAGCCGCGGGAGTGACCCCTGCGTTTGGAATGCTTCTGGAAGGGTGCCCTGGGTACACCTGTGCACGATGGAGCTGAGGCTGGTGCTGCCTGGAGCACACCCCCATATCCTGGTGCTCACACACCAAGTGGGGCAGTAGAACCCACAAAGCAGTTCAGGTCGTGGCCAAGGAAGGGCCTCTGAGATGGTGACCTTTGACACACACTCGGTGGAGAAGAGCTGAGCTGGTGGGGAGAGAGACAGAAAGAGAGTGCCCCCAGGTCGGGGAGAGTGAAGAGGCCAGAGTAGAAACCCCACCAGGGCAGGACCAACCCCAACCAGGTTGACCTGGACCCTTGTCAGAGATGTGGGGGCAGGGAAACAAGTGTCTTTCCTCCCAGAGACTAGAACACTGGCTCCACAGACCCAGGGCTGGGGGCTGTTCTCACCCCCAAGAGGGTCTGTGGATTGTCCCAACCCATGTATCTCACAGCTGAAACAGCTCAAGAGACCCCCACCCCAGCGCTGTCCCTTCCCTAAAAGAAGCCCCATCCCATCCCCAGCAGTCAGCAGATATGCAGGGCTCAGAGCTGACCCAGCAATACAATACACCATCCCCTGTCGACTGCCTCTGTGGTTTCTCAGCAGCCACAGGCTCCCCCAGTCTGACTTCCTGAGCGACTGAGGAGTCTGAACCCAACCAGGAGGGGGCAGGGGCATAGGAACCCCACTGCTGAAGATCTGATCTCTGTTCTCACTTGGGCCAGCCGGGAAGCTGGTTCAGTTGGCCCTGGCTGCTCCTGAGTTGGTCCTGGAAGACCAAAGCTGCCCGTGGCGCTGCCAGGAGCAACCTAGGCTGCGTGGGCAGGCACCAGCCCTGCACACTTGGCTCTGGGCTGAGGCCCATCCCCTGTCCGGCCACCTGGGCTCCCAAGCCAGGGCCTGTTAGATGTGGAGCAGTGGACATGGTTGAGGCTTTTCTGGCTGTCCAGTCAGTGAGGCAGCATGCAGGTGGTGCCCAGCAAGTGTTAGTTCAGAGGCCTGTCTGGATATTCACTGTGTTAGGGCTCAGCCTCTGCAGGACAGTGGTGGCAGCCCGAGCTGGGACTTCACACAGAAGGTTCCCAATGCCATGGATGCCTGGACTTAGCTCGGCAGGCTCTGGGCATCTGGGCCAAGCTGTGGGGATGGGTCTGGGAGTTTCTCAGTTGCTCATCTCCCAGCTGGTCAGGGAGGGATGAGCTGGGAAAGGACCTGGAATGAGGAGCAGGTGAGCAGGCACTGCAGGAGTCTCCACAGGGAGGAAAGCAGGACATCTCGTCTCCCCCAGAGAAACAGCCCAGTCCAGTTTGTCTCAGTCGTGCCCATAGGGGATTCTAGCTCCTGAGGTCTGGATGAAGGTGACAGGCATGGATGTTGAAGCCCAGGGTTGGCTCTGAAGCAGAGGGGTCTCCTAGCTTCATTGGTGGTTCCTCAGTGGGGCAGAAACGGGGTATAATGAAGCTTCTCCCTTCAGAGACAGATCCCAAAGCATGGGACCCTCCCTCCCAGGATGCAGTGGGATGCTGAGGTTCACAGCTTAGGAAGGACGTCCCAGAAGTGGAGCAGATTCAGAGGTCTGCCCCAGGCCTGGGAAAGGACAGACTGGAAAGGGTTGCCCTGAGGGACAGTCTCCCTCCAGGACCACCTTGGCACCAGGTCCTCTGGCAGATAGGACAGCGTGACCATCTCGTCTCTGCCCAGGCCAGTTCCAGGGCTCCTATGCCGTGGGCCAGATGTGGCTTGGCCCAGGACCGCAGTGCAGGCTTTCCTGACCACGAGACCCTGCAGCGACCCTTAGCTCTCTGTTCTGGAGTGAGGGAGACGGTTCAGCACAGGGTAGAAGTGCCAGGCCACCCTCAGGTCCTCCCAAGGCAGGACCGCTGGGCGAGCACAGCCAGGTGGGTGTGGGTGTGCAAGCACAAGCAGATACACACCGCCGGCGCTCTCTCACCCCAGCCAGGTGGCGTGCTTCTGCCAGGCTGTCCACCTAGGTAAGATGTAGATGTAGAAGGCCTCAGGGCTCAGGTGAGAGCAGCTGCCGGGTGAGAGGTGGGGCCTCTGCTGAGCAAGCAGGCGCAGGGAGCATCTTCCTGGAGGAGAGACACCACAGCTTCCTGCCCTGCTCTGGCCAGGTGGGATAGGTCCCTGCCCCCAGCTGACCCCATCTGCTCTGGCCGTGTGGTCTCTGGCCTTATGAGAGCCTGGGCCCCAGATGTGCTTCACCTTCCACCCACAGATGGTGAAAAGCTCACCGGTGTGACAGATGGCCGGGGTGTCCGGGCTATGCCATCCACGCAGAGGGCAGAGGACTCCAGTGAGAGTCGTGAGGAGGAGCAGACAGTGAGTGGGGACTAGGGGGGAACCCCCAGGCGGGTGGCCACATGTGTGGACTGGCAGGCCTGGCCACAGTCTGTCCCAGAGCTCCAGCATCCTGGCCTGGTGGCCCGTGTCTGGGTGGACACAGTGGTGTGCGTGTGTACGGGCCTGTCGTGTGGGTGGCCACGTCTGCCTAGGCAGATGTGAGGCGAGAGTGTCCAGGCCCCAGTGGGGCTGGAGGTTACACAGCTGGGTGAACACGGGACTTAATGAAGCTGTCCCACCGCGTGTGGCCCTTTGAGCTCTGAGCTGCCACCCTTCCTCTCATACAGCCTGACGGCCGGGACCCAAACACGCTGCTTCCCGTTGGGGTGGGGAGGCCGCCTCCACTGAACCTCACCCGTCAGGCACCCCCCTGGCGGGAGGAGGTGAGCTCTGCCCCCCTCACCCCTGCATCCCTCTGTGCGGGTCTGGGAGGCTGGGGGAGGGGGCCTTGCTAACTCCCCTTCTCCCCAGTACAAGGGGCAGGTGAACCTGCACGTGTTTGAGGACTGGTGTGGGGGTGCCGTGGGCCACCTGAGGAGGAACCTACATTTTCCGCTCTTCCCTCACGTGAGTGCCCCAGAGAGGGAGGCCAGGCGGGCCTGCCAAGCCGGGTGGTCAGTGGCCTTCCACATGAGTGGTCACTACCCCCTCAGACTCGCACCACTGTGAAGAAGTTGGCCGTGTCCCCTAAATGGAAGAACTATGGACTCCGGATTTTCGGCTTCATCCACCCAGCCAGAGATGGTGCGTGGGTCGGGTGTGCTGGGGGAGGGGTGTCACGAGGGCCTCCACTGAGCCCCTGTCCTGTGGACTAGGAGACGTCCAGTTCTCTGTGGCTTCTGACGACAACTCTGAGCTCTGGCTGAGCGTGGATGAGACCCCCGCAGCCGCCCAGCTTGTGGCCTTCGTGGGCAAGGTACTCCCTGCCCCTACCCCAGGTCTCTTCCTTCCCGTGGTGCCCCTCTATCCACACCCTATTTGTCCCTCTTTGGAATGGGGACTGGATGGGTCTGGACCTCAAAGACAGCATGAACCCCCATAACCCTTCTGTGTCACCCCCAGACTGGCTCTGAGTGGACGGCGCCTGGAGAATTCACCAAGTTCAGCTCCCAGGTGTCGAAGCCCAGGCGGTGAGTGAGGGTGTGTATGCACACAAGTGTTGGCGTGTGTGGAGGCTGGTGATTTCCGCCTGTGTACCCTTGCACGCTCACACCAGCAGCAACCTGGTCCTGAGGGCCAGCCAGGGGGCATGGGAGCAGTCTGACCTTCTCTCGCTCTCCAGCTGTTAGGGTGCCTGGGCGTGGGGGAAAACCAGCCCTGCCTCCTCCTGTCCACAGGCTCATGGCCTCCCGGAGGTACTACTTTGAACTGCTTCACAAGCAGGATGACCGGGGATCTGACCACGTGGAAGTGGGGGTGAGTGTGGCCTGCCGGGGCAAGACGCTTCCAGAGACCCCAGCTGCCCTCCCTCCCCTTCCACTCCCTGCCGGACTGCAACGTGTCCCCAGGCAGAGGGGTTTCCAGGAGACCAGGAGGGTCTGAGGCGCCCACTGGGGAACAGGGGGCTTCTCTGAAGGGTGACCCTTTACCAGGGAGGCAATGGAGGGGACCACATATAGGGTAAGAGGTGCAGAGTGTAGACTCCATACAGGAGAATGGAGCCCGCATCTTCCAGCATCTTGGGAGACCCCAGGGGGTCTGGTGGCCAGGTCAGGGGTTGGGTGGAGCTACAGTGTTAGGCTGGACAGCTCAGCCTATCCTCGGAGACAGGCAATGGGATTTGCGTTCAGGAAGAATCCTCAAGCCGCTGATGGGTGATTTGGGGGGGTTGGGAGATAAACCAGGAAGAGGGAGGGAGGACCTTAGGTTGAAGGTAGGGAGGGGGTTCACAATAAGGGAGAGGCCTGGAGTCCTCCCTGCTGGGGTGGGGGACCACCACCAGGGTGGAGTAGGGGTTCTCAACCCCAGCCCCATGGACTTACATGTGTCTGGCATGTGTAGTGAGTGTCCTTGGCAGGCTGGAGAGAGTTTGGAGTGACCCTGGGAAGACTGAGGGGGTCCAGGATCAGCCCCTGGGAACCTCAGTCGGAAGAGCAAGACAGGGGTCACCTCTGCAAAGGAGAGCAGAAAGAACAGCCCTGGGGTGGGGCACTGGGAGGGCACTCTAGCAGGAGATGCCGGGCCTGGCCCTTGGACAGCTGGCAGTGACCTCCAGAGGGCAGTAGTACAAACCCAGGCAGCAGCTGGGATCTGGAGCCACATCCAGCAGGCCAGGAAGATCCAGGGTGGGTCTGGGTCTGCCCCGGGGGACCCGCAGCCTTTTGCACCTCCTGCCAGTTAGCCCTGCTCCAGAAGGTAGGACGCCCCTCACATACTCCCTCCCAAGAACTTCCTGTATTCTTTGAGGGATCGCTTCCGCTCCCCCAGCCCCAAGCCAGGGAAGACCCTTCCTCTTCTCCCTGAACCCAGTCTTCCCTGTCTCTAACCCCAGTGGCGAGCTTTCCTGCCTGGCCTGAAGTTCGAGGTCATCGGCTCTGCTCACATTTCCCTATACACAGGTACGGGGCTAGATACCTCGTCACGGGAGGGGGCAGCTTCTGATGGACCAGCTCTGGGTTTGGGTGGGGACAGGCTAGGAGGATCCCCTTCACCTCCTTCTGCCAGCAGATGAGTCCACCCTGAAGATGGACCACGTGGCCCACGTTCCCCAGTCTCCAGCCAGCCACACAGGAGGTCGCCTGCCACAGGAGGAGCCCAGTGCCGACATGCTACGGCCGGACCCACGGGACACCTTCTTCCTCAGTGAGACGGGACCCACAAGGGGTGAGGGCGGGGGCCAGGCCAGGCTCCAGTTTGACCGCCCCTCCCACAGCCCCTCGGATGGAGCCTTCGAGCCTGGAGAATGTACTGGAGCCCTGCACCTATGCCCCTACCTACGTCCTCAAGGACTTTCCGATCGCCAGATATCAGGGACTGCAGTTCGTAAGTGCACCTGACAAGGCTTCGGGAGACCGGCCTCCAGCCCTCCCGGAGACCACCCTGACCTCAGCCCCGCCCCCAGGTGTACCTCTCCTTCGTCTACCCCAACGACTACACGCGCCTCACTCACATGGAGACCGACAACAAGTGCTTCTACCGGGAGTCGCCACTATACCTGGAAAGGTGGGTGGGCAGTCCTTCTGGAAGTGAGGCGGGGCCTTGGCCGGGCAGGTATCTGATGCCCTGCCCTACCGGCCCCAGGTTTGGGTTCTATAAATACATGAAGATGGACAAGGAAGAGGGGGAGGAAGGTGAAGAGGACGAGGTGCAGCGCCGTGCCTTCCTCTTCCTCAACCCTGACGGTGAGTGCTGCACCCCAGCATCCCAGCACCCCCGGCCTGCCCGCCTGGGCGTGGCCAGCTGACCTGCTTCCCTGCAGACTTCCTGGCGGAGGAGGAAGAGGGAGAGTTGCTGGACAGTCTGGAGCCCACTGAAGTGTCCCTGCCACAGGGCAGCCACAGGTCTCCCACCCCAGCCACGCCCACGGAGACTGCTGTCACCCCTGTCCCACCGACACCACCCAGCCCCCTGGACCAGCACACCCCCAGACACTCCCGGGGCCTGAGCTGGGCTGCCCAGGCCGGCCGCCCCCTGCCCCTCTTCTTGGGTCGAGCTCCACCCCCACGTGCCGCAGAGAAGCCGCCCTCTAGGGTGTATGTGACAAGGGTACGACCAAGACAGCGGGCCTCCCCAAGGGCGCCTCGCAGCCCTCTTTGGCCTCCCTTCCCTGGTGTCTTCCTGCGCCCCAGGCCCCTGCCCAGAGTGCAGCTGCAAGTTCCCCCACACTCACCACGGTGGGGCCGGAGGACCGGAGGCTCCCATGCCGCAGAGCTGAGGCCCCCAACCCGGGCGCAGGCCACCCAGGGGGATCGGGAGGGCCAGGCACTTGTGCCGGGACTGGCAGCGCTCTCGGTGGACTCGAACTCATCAGCCGAAGCGCAGCCGGTGACCTCCTTCCTGAGCTTGTCCCAGGTATCCAGGCCGCAGCTGCCTGGGGAGGGCGAGGAGGAGGAGGAAGGGGAGGATGAGGGGGCCCTGGGAGACGAGGCCTCAGAGGACAGTGAGGAGGAGGCCACTAGGGCTCTGGGCCGCTGGCGAGAGGACGCCATCGACTGGCAGCGCACCTTCAGCGTGGGTGCCGTGGACTTCGAGCTGCTGCGCTCAGACTGGAACGACCTTCGCTGCAACGTGTCGGGGAACCTGCAGCTGCCCGAGGCTGAGGCTGTGGACGTGGTAGCCCAGTACATGGAGCGGCTCAATGCCCGCCACAGTGGGTACGAGGTGCCGGGGAGAGGAAATGCTGGTCTCGCACATTCCCCGGAGCTCAGCAGTGTGCTAGTCTGGAAAGATGCACTCCACCCTGAGCTTTTGGGTCCTAGGGATTGAACCCAGGGGCGTGTAACCACTGAACCACATTCCCAGCCCTTTTTATTTTATATTTTGAGACAAGGTCTTGCTAAGTTGCTGAGGCTGGCTTTGAACTTGCCATCCTCCTGCCTCAGTCTCTGGGCTCACAGCATATGCCACCTAGCCCTGATGCACTCCACCCTAGGGAAGCCCTAGGGGGCTCCTCTCCCCTTGGTCCTAACTACTCGGGGCCCTTGTCCAGGTTCAGGGCCTCCCTGGAGCCTACCAAGAGCTGGCTGCATAAAGCTTTACCTGTAAATCCCACATCTGTCACTGTGGACCTGAACTCAAGGATGAATCCAAGTTTCAGGGGTTAATGGTCAGTCTCAGCCAGACACTGAAAAAGGAGCCAGACAGACACCAAGGGTCAAGCTCAAGACCCCTAGACCCCTCCTCCCCTATACAATGCTACAGAGTCTTTCCCAGGGGTCCAGTCTTGACTCTAAGAGAGGGTGCAGGGTTCCTGCCCTACTGCCTGCCACAGGCCCAGGCATCCAACTCACCTTCACCCTGCCACGGCCCTGTTTCTTCCTCTGGGGAGTTTCCTGAAGGCCATGATGTGTGGTAGCCACGAGGAGATAGCAGATCTGCATTGAATAGGCAGGTGGGCCAAGGATGGCTGGGGACAGGAGGCCATGCAGAAGATAGAGACCTGGAAGGTTCCGAGCAGGGCCAGAGTTGGGTCCCGGGTTGTATACAGATGTGCTGCTGCCTGGGGGAAGGGTGGGGATCCTGACAGGCCCCGTCTAGGGCAGTGATGGACCCTGCGGTGACTCCAGGTGGCTCAGAGGGCAAGTCTGCCTTCCTCTAGGCTTCCTGAGAGCACCTCCTTGTCCCATGAGTATGAGAGGTCGGGGCTGTGACTCCACCCTTGCCCACTTGGGTGTGAAGGTGCAGGTTACCACACAGAGGATCCAGAGCATTTGGGGCAAAAGACTCCTGACTGGGACAGAGTGGTAAAGGGGCAGGAGTCCAAGGGGAAATCTAGGCCCCCCAGGTCAGGCGGGTGGCTCCCGAGGAAGGGAGTGCTGGCCCCCAAGGGAAGGTGGGAGCCCTGTCTGAGAGCAGCAGCATCCAGACAGGGTACCCCCCAGAGAATGGAGGGCACCTGGAGGAGGGGTCAGCGCTGGGCAGGGGGAGCCCCCGAGTGTGGGCTGCCCTGCCCTGGGGCAGGAAAACACAGGTCAACCTACCTCCTTCCTGGGAACTCCAGGGCAGGGTTGGGGTGTGACGTGCCCCTGAAGTCCCCATCCTTAGTGGCAGCGTCTTGGAGCGCCCGGCCCTGGGCTAACCCCAGCCGCCTCGTAGGCGCTTTGCGCTTCTTCGCATAGTGAATGTGGAGAAGCGCCGGGACTCGGCGCGGGGCAGCCGCTTCCTTCTGGAGCTGGAGTTGCAGGAGCGCGGGGGTGGCCGCCTGCGCCTCTCGGAGTACGTCTTTCTGCGACTGCCAGCAGCCCGCGCAGGAGACGCGGACGGGGAGAGTCCCGAGCCCCCTCCGGCTGCCTCTGCGCGACCTGACGGCCGCCCGGAGCTCTGCCGACCGCTGCGCCTGGCCTGGCGCCAGGACGTCATGGTGCACTTCATTGTGCCAGGTCCGGGTGCGGTGGGTGCGCATGGGCAGGTGGGGCCACCAAGGCCGCCGGAGGCCTCGGGACAGAATGGGGGTGCTGATGCCAGGACAGGGTGTGGGGTGGCTGGGAGGAGGTTCTGCGGAGCCCTGGGTCCAGGGCAGTAGACTCAGTGGTGCCCACTCCTACAGTGAAGAACCAGGCCCGATGGGTGGCGCAGTTTCTAGCAGACATGACCGCACTGCATGCGCGCACTGGTGACTCACACTTCAGCGTGGTCCTGGTGGACTTTGAGAGCGACGATATGGACGTGGAGAGCGCCCTGCGTGTGGCACGGCTGCCCCGGTAATGGCATCCTCAACCACCACCACCTGGGGGTGGCACATCTTTTCTCCTTGGGAGGTGTGTTTTCCTGCCCAGGCCACCTCTAGGATTGGTGCCTGTGACTTCCCCTCCCACAGGTACCAGTACCTGAGACGCACTGGAAACTTTGAGCGCTCTGCTGGGCTGCAAGCCGGAGTGGACGCAGTGGAGGTGCGGGCCAGACAGGTTTGGGGCCACGAGATGGGGCGGCCCGGGGAGGAGTCCATCTGTGGGAGGAGAGTGCGGGGCTCAGCACTCCTAACCTCCAGGACCCCAGCAGCATCGTTTTCCTCTGTGACCTGCACATCCATTTCCCACCCAACATTCTGGATGGCATCCGCAAGCACTGCGTGGAGGGCTCGCTGGCGTTCGCACCTGTGGTCATGCGCCTGGGCTGCGGGAGCTCCCCTCGAAACCCACATGGTAATGCCCTGGATGCCCCCGTGATGCCAGGGTAAAGTCCAGGAGCCTGGGGACCTCTCCCAACCTCCACCACAGGCCTGGGACCCCACTGGGGCCCCCAGTTTTGTGCCAGACCCATGAGCACCTCCCCAGTGCCCTCATCATGCACCGTGCCCAACACCAGAGGGTGGTCCCCGAGAGCCACAGAGTGATGGGACCCTGCACCAGACCCCTCCTGAGGTCTCCCACTTACCCTCTGGGAAGGAACCTGGCAGGACCAGCCTTAAGAAGGGCCTCCCCTCAGGTTACTGGGAGGTGAATGGCTTTGGCCTCTTTGGGATCTACAAATCAGACTTTGACCGCGTGGGAGGAATGAACACCGAGGAGTTCCGGGACCAGTGGGGGGGCGAGGACTGGGAGCTCCTGGACAGGTGACTGCCCCCCACACACTGAAGAGAGTCCCATCCTCAATGGGAGGGTGGAATCACGGGGCCCATGTGCTAAGAAGACCCTGCCCTCCTCCCCCATCTTCCCAGGATCTTATAGGCCCAGGGGACTCACCCCAGTCCCTGGAACCCCTTCCCACCCTCAGGGTCTTGCAAACAGGGCAGTCCTGACACCCAGCTTCTGGGCGAGGTTGCTGACACTCCTCCACCCACCCCAGGGTCCTGCAGGCAGGGCTGGAGGTGGAGCGGCTTCGACTGCGCAACTTCTACCACCACTACCACTCCAAGCGGGGCATGTGGGGCACACGCAGCCGGAAGGGCTCCCACACGGAGCGGTCTTGAGGATGAGGCAGCCCCCAAGGGGTCCTGTGGCAGCAGCTGAGGGCTGTGCTCTGAGCCCTGTCCCAGGCACAGCCACCAACCTTGCCTGCCCCTCTGCACCCACCAGGGCTCCCTATGGCCCTCGCCTGAGAGGCAGACTTCACAGCTGGTCGGGGCGGGCCACGGTGATCCCCACAGTCCACAATGATTTCTGTGAAATTTTCTGTAGCGATGACATTGTTTTCAAGATTTCCAAGAGTTCTGTCTGTCCCAGTTTTTATTCAGAAAGAAATGAAATATTTTTTTTAGTTCCGACTTGTCCTCTGTGGCTTGTGCTCTAGGGAGGCACTGCCTGCCCCTGTGCCCCTCACTTGACCCCTCCTGCCCTGCCCTGGCCTTCAGCATGGGTCCCAGGAGTTCATTTCTTCCCCGACACCCCCTTGTGCAGTCTTTGGTCACAAGAACAGACGGTGGGGGGCCTTCCCACACATGCCAAGAGGGGGCTCTCACTGTCCCCTCTGCTTTAAAAGCAGAACATGGGGCTGGTGCTTCTGCATCTTCCCAAGGTGGGGGCCTGGATCCGTGAGCACTCTGGGTGGCCAGGAATAGGAAACCCGGTTCATGTTGGGGTAGGGCCCAGTGGTAGAGGACACAAAGTCCCCACTTCATTCCCAGCACTGGGGCGGGGGGCGGGGGGGCAACTCAACCTGCTTACATCATGGAGCCGGGGAGGGGTGGTGGTTTGACATTTGCTCCTGCTGGGAGAACGCTGAGGGTATATTGACCAGAGCCTGGACAGTGCCACTGAGGGCCACTCTTTCCTCTCTGTCCTCGGTGTCTCAGCTTCATCTCAGCCTGGGTCCAGGCCCAGGAGCCAAGCAGGTGCTGTGCCCACAGCTGGGGAGCAAATCAGCACAAAGGTTTAAAATGACAGATTCATCGCCCAGTTCCGAGAGCGGAAGTCCCAAGGCCATGGCCCAACAGGGCTGCTTTCTCTGGAGACCTGGCCTGGCCCTTCCTCGCCTTCTCCCATTGGACTTCTCAGTCATGCTCCTTCAGCTTCAAAGCCAGCAGCTGTGAGGCTTGCTCAAGTTCCTGTGCTCCCCCAGACTCCTTGCCCCTCCAAGAACCCTGTGATTACACGGGGGCCACCCAGGGTCCCCCCCAGGCAACTCAGAGTCCCTGCCCTCTCCACATCCTTCATGCAGTCACATCTGCAAAGCTCCTTTGGTTGGCCGTGAAGTTAGGAATGAGGGTTCCTCTGGGGCCACTGTTCTGTCTGCCTCCTTGCTCACGCTGGGTGGGAAGGAGGCCGGTTGGTGGTGTGTAGCCCTCCCTCGGGATCCACGCGGGTCAGCCCCGGGTGGTCTCAGTACACAGGGCAGCCAGAAAGGCGAAGCTGGAAGGACAGAGGTGCCTGTTCAGCCCTGAGATCCCAAGGATAGCACTGCTGGAAGGAGCAGCCCTGGGGCAGCTGGCCACTGCCCAGCCCGCAGATACTGGCAGACACCAAGTTTCCTGTGACTCGCTGCCGACAAATGAGGACCCATAGGACAGAGACTGGCCAGCCACAGATTCAGTTGGAACCCCAGAGGCCTGTACTATCCTCTGCTCTCAAAGAGGTAGTTCAGACAAGTTGTCCCCAAAGATATTTCATCATGAGAAAAGCAGCACTGGACTTAAGATCACAAGCTACCAAGCACGGTGGGATGCGGAGAGAAAGGTGGGGCACACTGAGGAACCGTTGGCGGCAGAGAAAATCTTGAGGCAAAATCCCACGTGATGTGGACTCCAAAAACACCACAGACTGTTAATTCATTTGATCATTGAGCGTCCCCTTGTGTCAGGCCCTGTCCCTAAAGGACAGTCACCCCAGTACAGGTCGGGAGGCACATCAGACACACTGTCTGCGCTGGTGGCAAGTGCTGCAGAGAAACAGCCAGAGGGGACATGAACACTGGAGCAGGGGACTTGCCGGAGGTCCAGCTCTAACAGGGTGGACAGGAAAAGCTGGAGCCCAGCAGGAGGGCGCAGAGGGGCACCGCCAGCTGGAGGGGACTGGAAATGAGGGATGAAGACAATAGAAATGAAAGTCACCTACGACACTCGGGAAGGAGAGGAAAACAAAACTTGCACAGACATAAAGTCCACTCTAGCAATTTCTAAGAATAGCTGTTGTTGGGAACCTGGTGAGGGCACAGGAGAAAGCACACAGAAGGAAATGACGTACAGCAGATGAGAGGCCTGGGGCTGGGGCTCAGAGGTGGAGCGCTCGCCTCGCACGCATGAGGCACTGGGTTGGATCCTCAGCTCCACATAAAAACAAAATAAAGATTTTTTTTTTTAAAGCTGATAAAAGAGAAAGGGGAAGATGGACAGCAAGCCACCAACAGGCACCAAGACAACAGAGGAGAAAACATCTGTGACACAGCAGAAGAAGACTTCCGAGGTCAGTAGGGAGGGACCACAGTCTTCAGAACCCAGTGCCACCAGGCCTGTTGACACACCTAAGTTCCCAGCTGTGTGAGAGGCTGAGGCAGGGGAACCGCAAGTTTGAGCGACTTTGAGAGACCCTGTCTCAAAATAAAAAAGGGCTAGACGTGTGGCTCAGTGTGGAGCTCTTGCCCGGCATGTGCGAGGCCCTGGGTTTGCTCCCAAAAATAAAAATAAAAACAGCATGCCAAAAAGTGAGCCCGTGCACATGTAGATGAAGCTTCTGGCTCCAAGGCAAGACCCTGCGGCCTCAGGATGGTGGGAGACCTGCGACCCAGTAGGGGCAGGGGACTCCGCCAGGTGGGGTGGAGCACTGCTGGGAGCCAACCAAGGGATGGAGAGCAGAAGGGCAAAGGACGCCCAGCGGAGGAAAGGACTCACAGGAGCAGGAGCGCTGTCCTCCAGCCAGACGTAAGCTGGCTGCCGAGAGAAGGCACGCAGCCATGGCAGCAAGGACGCCAGGGAGTGGCCCGGACCTGGAGACCTGGCGAGGGAGCAGCGGGGGGCTCTGCCAAGACCCCCGGTTCCACCAGTCAGCTCCCGTCCCCAGACCGCTGCCGCTCTGCTGCCCTCAGCACCAGAAACTCCTCTAGACACCTGGCCGGCTGTGCAGCACCTGGAGGCTGGCCAGCCGGGCAGACCTCAGCTGAGGTGCTGAGTGTGAGAGCTGGAGGCAGCACCCACCGCCCAGCCCTTCGGTTTCTCCCCGGTGACAGCCCTGCTGCTGGGTGGAGCTTCTTTCCAGCCCCAGCCCAGCCCTGGGGCCCCTCCAGCCCCAGCCCTCCCTCCGTTGCCCTGACATTCCTGCTCCTCACAGAGACTGGGACCCCTCAGAAGAGCATCTGAAGGTTCCCAGGGCTCCTGAGGCTACCTGCTCCCCACAGACTCCTCCCTGGCTTAGCTGTTCTGCTCCTTTTGGGTCCCCTGTGGCCTGACAGGCAGCAGTTCTGTGGGCGGCTGTGCCAGTTCATGTCTCTGCCCACCCCACCCACGGACAGAGGTGCAGCCGGGGGTATGCCTGGAGCAGAGAAGAGCTCAGAGGACTCAGGAAACTCCTGAGCCAACGAACACTGGGGTGATGGGACCAGTGGATGTGGGTCAGCCCGTGCCCAAGAAGGTGCCACCCTGGAGCAGACTGGACCCGGTCTCCTCAGCTGCCTCCATGCCCATTTGGCCTGGACACCAGCAGAGGTCAATTGGCACACTAGCAGTCCCAGGGTCCAGGGCCGGGGGCCATGCTGCCCAGGGAGCAAGTCCTGCTAGGTTCTTTGGAGGAGGCAGCTAGTTTGGACTCTGCAGAGCCCAGACCCTGGGATGTCGCTAGGTTTGCAAGCGTGAGCACCGCCACCCGTGGGTTTGTGGACCAGAAGCACCTCCAGCGCCTGGAGCTCAGCCGCTTTGCCCCATCTCATCCCCGGCATCAGCTGGACACCAGGGCTGCGCTGACACACTTTCACCCCACCCCTGCAGGTGGGTGGCCACAGCGGCCTCCTGAACCTCTCTGTCAGCCAGCACCCTCCTGACTTCTGCTCCCTAGCAGGGTCACCCCTTTCCCACGACCCCCCACCCCGGCTCCGGACCCATGCAGCTTGCCCTCCATCCCTCCAGACTCCGCAGCACACACCTGCAGCTCCACCCTGCTGCCTGCCGTGACAGCCCCCCACCAAACCTGGCACCGAGAGTCCTCCCACTCTGACCCTGCTCTCTGCAAGGTGCCGCCACCTGGGGACCAGGGCGACCACCACTGTCACCAGGGAGAGCCCTGACCTCAGGTCCTCAGCCTGGCTGCATGGAGCTCCTGGAGAGGGCGGGCTATTCAACAGCTCCCTCCAGGCTTCAGACCACCTGCTGCGGGAGCCTGGCCTTCCTACACTGCTCCTGCCACACCGTGGCTCCAGGGAGAGAGGGACACTCCCGGAGGGCAAGGGGCTCAGCAGGCACGGCCTGTCCCTCCAGCCTTGCAGCCATTAGAGGCAGTGCCCCGAGTTCAGGCTCCGCCAGGGTCGGGGAAGCCAGCAGTCCTGGCCTGGGGACCTGCAGGCTGCCCTGGCCTCCTGTCCAGGCCCTGTCCAGGCTGCACCTCCTTGTCTGCTTGCCTCTTCCTGGCCGAGGCGCCAACCTCACCAAAGCCCCTGGTACCAGGTGTGCTCCGGCCTTCCACCCTGTGCCCCTCGACCCTTGGACCCTCCACAGTGGGCCTGAGTGAAGGGCGGGCCCCAGATGGAGCCAGCCTGTGCCTCCAGGCTGCTCAGCGCCGCACAAACTTGTCTCCCAGGACTTTTCCACACGAAACGCGTCTCCCAGGGAAGCAACCGGTCTGATGAGCTGGGTGTGCGCTGTTCACCCCTCCCTCCAGTGCCCCCACAGGGCCATCTCCAACAGAGGCTGCCCACAGCAGCGGGGCCAGGATGGAGCCCAGGACGCCTCAGCGGGCAGCTGCGTCCCCGGGGGTGAGTCCCAGGGCCGGCGGGACCCGGACCTCAGGCAGGGTAGGTTCCCCACCCCACCCTGCTGCTCCAACCAGACCCCTCCCTGGGGGCGCCTCACTTCCTGGGGTCTGTTCCTCCCACTAGCCCCCACACCCTCCAGCCTTCTCAGCACAGCGCTCACCCCTGGTGCTGCCCAGGACTCTGTCTCCTCACCACAGGCTGCTGCCCCCAGGAAGGCAAATGGCTTTTAGAGACCAGGTCTCGGGTCCCCATGGGGGAGACAGCTCAGACAGAGCCCAGAATCAGGTCTTAGGGAGGCAGAGGCCATCGGGACAGCAGCCCAGGGACACCTGAGGAAGCCCTGGAGGGAGAGGGTAGCTGAGGCCCACTCCCACGCTCCAGCCCTGCTGGGCCTACCCTCACCCCCATCATGGGCCTGTCCTAGATGCCATCTGCCCAACAACACCAGAGCCTGCTGGCCCAGCTGGCTGGGTGCTCCGGGGAGCCCTTCTGGGGACCAACTCTGCTGTCCCCCTGCCCAGCCATCGACCCTCTCCATCCAAGTCCCTGCCCCCAGCTCCTGTCCCCCAGCCCGGCAGGCAGGCGCTGACTTGAGCCCAGGCCCCTCTGAGTCACCCCCCTGGGGCAGCTCCGCCTGCCGGCGCCAGCCCTGCTGCACCCTGACTCATGTGCTGGGAACGGGCCTCCCACCCCAGGCCTGGGGGGCAGGAGCCAGGAGAGGTGCCAGACAGGCCCAGCAGCCTTCTGAGGACTCCACTGGGTCGGTGGGTCGGTGGGCACAGTTCCCGAGGCTACAGACCCGGGGGAGGGCCTGTCCATCCGCAGACACCCCCCCCCACCCCCTGAGATCTCCCTGGGATCCAAGCGTGAGGACAAGGGTCCCCACAGGGCCACCTCAACCCTGAAGTTCCAGCCCTGTGTCTTCCACCCATGCCCTCAGCACTGACCTGGCCCTAACAGCATCTACTTCCCACCCTGCCTGGGGCCTCCCCAGCCTTGTGTGGGCTGTCTGGAAGCCTGCTTGGTCATGGAGCTCCAGAGCCCCAGCCCAGGCTGGGGTCAGCAGGCATGAGCTCCCCAGCTGGCTGTCCAACACTCAGGACGACACTCAACACAGAGGCCAGCTCTGGCCTTTGCAGGCTGAGAGCAAATAGGGCCCAAACCCGTGGCCCTGTCTTGGGATGGGAGAAAAGGAGGCGGGAGGCCAGGCCAGCGCTTGGGTACACACAGGGCCTGCTCTTCCGCCCAAATTCCACCTTAAGCAGGCGCGGCCCCTCCCTCCCACCTGGCCCAGGTGTCCCCGCCCCTAGCCGCACTCAGCAGGGCGGGCAGGCGTCTGTCTCCAGGCTAGGCGTGCCCGTGGAAGGGACTTTGGGGACAGGGCCTAGAGAGACAAGACTGTGAAGAGGCCCAGGCCAGGCAGGCCAGCCAGGCACCCTGGCTGCCATGCAGGACGGTAACTTCCTGCTGTCGGCTCTGCAGCCCGAGGCCGGTGTGTGCTCCCTGGCGCTTCCCTCAGATCTGCAGCTGGACCGCCGGGGTGCGGAGGGGCCAGAGGCTGAGCGGCTGCGGGCAGCCCGCGTCCAGGAACAGGTCCGAGCCCGCCTCCTGCAGATGGGCCAGCAGCCAAGGCACAATGGGGCAGTCAAGCCTGAGGGGGCCACCGAGGCAGCCAGAGGTAAGCCTCAGAGGACCAGGTGGGCCATGGACGGGCGGAGGAGACCACCAAGGGGATGGCAGCGGGCGGAGGTGGCCTCGGTGGGTGTGGCGCTGTGAGGGCAGAGGCCGCAGCGGCTGGGGTTCAGGCCTTGACTCACCGAGGCCTACTCTGAGTCATGGCCCCGCCCCAAGGGGCCAGGAGCAGCCACAGGTGGGGTTCCAGCAGCGACCCCCCCCCGGCCTCCAAGGATGCAGCCTAGTGAGGTCCACCTGCCCCTGGGGCCTGAAGCCCTCCCTGCTGGGGCGCGGGGAGCGTGAGCGCACAGCAGCGGACCAGGCCCAAGTGCTGGCCAACCCGGAACACACTCACGCCTGGTCCCCGGGGGCACAGGCTCAGGAGCTCTCAGACAGAGAGCGGTGTCCCCACACTCATGGGAGTGAGACAGACAGGAACACTGGAAGGGGGGTCTGGGAAGCCCTGGACCGGAGCCAAAACCCGTCTGGACCAGCCGCTCCCTGAGGAATTGCAGGGGCGGGCCCACATACTCCATGACAGACAAGGGCAGGTGGGTGCCTTCAGTACACCAGCCCACCCAGTGTGTGTGTGTGTGTGTGTGTGTGCGCGTGTGCGTGTGCGTGTGTGTAAGGGTCACACAGGCATGGTACATTCAGGGCAGTTGTTTTAGAAATGTGATTTTCTCCCTTTCTGGGCTATAGCAACAAAGACAATAGTTAGATAGTAAGATGAACCTCTAGATAGAGGCCCAGACCCCAGGGTACAGTGGTTCATGTGCCATTTGGAGGGTCTCCAGAATTGGTCTCCAGACACGGACAGAGGAAAGAGGGTCCGCACGGGGGCTGGCCAGGCCAACTGGATTGCAGCCTGTATGGCCTCTCTGGGCCCCAGGGGTCATGGGGTGGGGGTGGGGTGCAGGGAGGGGTTAATTACCACCCTAGCTATCCTGCCAATTAGGGAGAGGAGGATTATAATTTGGGGGTGGGCGTAAAGTCCCCAGGCTGGGGGTGTGCCCCCACCAGGCTAGGCCTCCCTAGCCTCAAAGGGTTAATAGTCCTGCTCAGAAGCCCCATTAACCAGGGTGGGTCTGGGGAGTGGGCGAGTGGGGAGGTCCCCCACACCATCTGGCTCTGGGGCACAGCTGGGAGGCAAGGCCCTCCTGTACCCCGTCCTGCCCCCTTGGCCAGTTGCTCTGCCCAGAGAGCCCCTTGCCATTAGCCCGGGCCCTGGCAGAGGCAAGCCCCTGCCCGCACCCTCTGGTGCTCCCAGGCTCCCACGGCATCACCCTGCCTGTGGGGTGGTCTGTTTCCAGCTCCCCTCCTGCACCACACCTGCTCATCTGGCTGCCCCTCCACATCCACAGCAAGACCCCCTCACTGCCCTCCTCCCCCCTCCATCCACCTACCTTTTTTCTTTCTTTCTTTTTTGTGGTTCTGGGAATTTAACCCAGGGCCACTTACACCGAGCCACATCCCCAGCAAATTTTTTTAAATTGTATTTGGACACGATACCTTGATTTTATTCATTTATTTTTATGTGGGGCTGAGGATCGAACCCAGGGCCTCGCACATGCTAGCGAGCATTTTACCGCTGAGTCACCACCCCAGCCCCCAGCTCTTTTTTATATTTTGAGACAGGGTCTCACTGAGTTACTTGGGGCCTCGCTAAGTTGCAGAGGCTGGCTTTGAACTCGTCATCCTCCTGCCTCAGCCGCCCAAGCCGCTGGGATTACAGGCGTGTGCCATAGCACCCAGTGTCCACCTATCCTTCTCGGGGGCCAACCAGCCCTCTGTCCCCACCCACTCACCTTTCTGTCCACTCACTGCTGCCCTTAGCTTCTGTGTGGCTGAATGCGGTGGGTGTGGCCCCTGCCTCAGGCCCTTCCAGGTGGGAGAGGCACTGCCCATCAGGGCAGACTGGCCCAGGAAGACTGCGCCCTCGGCTAGAGCACCATGACTCCCGTGTGAACGTAGCGCAGACGGGGTCTGGGAGTAGGAAGAGGTCAAAGAGGTCAGCATGGGCCAGGGAAGGCTAGGCTGGCTTCCTGGAGGAGGGGGCTGGGCACTCTGCCCTCGTGGGGATCAGGCAGCAGGTGAAAACGATCCTGGCACACTCCCCAGGCAGCCAGGAGGGTCATGGGGTGAGTGGCCTGTCCTCCCTCAGACAGGAGACATCACAGGGCCCTGTGGGAGAGGAACTGGAGGAGACGAGGGGCCCAGGCTCTGGCCCCAGAGCCCACTGGCCCCCTGCCCTGGGCCAAGGACCCTTCCGGTGTCACAGACAGAGATGTCTGGCAGATGGGAGGAGAGGGCCAGCACTCTGCAGTCTGACGAGGGCAGGGTACCACTGTTGTCCTCACAGGCACTTCCAGGGGTCAGTACCACACACTGCAGGCTGGCTTCAGCTCCCGCTCCCAGGGCCTCAGTGGGGACAAACCCTCGGTGAGTGAGGCCCTGCCCAAGCTGGGCAGTCTGCGCGCTGCCGTCTACCCCGAGGGGGAGGCTCTGGGGTGAGAGGGGATGGGCGCCAGGTGACCCAGGCACCCCTCACCACCTCCTCCCGCCCACAGACCTTCCGGCCCATCGCCACGCCAGCCTACAGCCCGGCCTCCTGGTCCTCCCGCTCCGCTGTGGACCTGAGCTGCAGTCGGAGGCTGACCTCTGCCCACAATGGGGGCAGTACTTTTGGGGTGGGGTACCCCCAGTCCACCCCACCCATGCCCGCCCGTCCCGTGTCCTTCCATGAGCGGGGTGGAGTGGGCGGCCGAGCTGACTATGACACGCTGTCCCTGCGCTCGCTGAGGCTGGGGTCTGGGGGCCTGGATGACCGCTATAGTGTGGTTTCTGAGCAGCTGGAGCCTGCGGCCACCTCCTCCTACAGGGCCTTTGCTTACGAGCGCCAGGCCAGCTCCAGCTCAAGCCGGGCAGGAGGGCTGGACTGGCCAGAGGCCAGTGAGGGGCCCCCCAGTCGAATCATCCGTGCCCCAGCCATGCGGACTCTGCAGAGATTCCAGAGCAGCCACCGAAGTCGCGGGGGCGCTGGGGCAGTGCCGGGGGCTGGCCTGGAGCCTGTGGCCCGAGCGCCATCAGTGCGCAGCCTCAGCCTCAGCCTGGCGGACTCGGGCCACCTGCCTGACATGCGTGGGCTGGACAGCTATGCTGGCCATCGCACCCTGCAGAGGCTCAGCAGCGGGTGAGCCGGTGGGGTCTGGGCAGGGAGGGGACTTTGCCACACAGCCTGGCACAAACCCAAGGCCAACTTGATCCTGTCCCTGGCTCTGCAGCTTTGACGACATTGACCTGCCCTCAGCGGTCAAGTACCTCATGGCCTCAGACCCCAACCTGCAGGTGCTGGGAGCAGCCTACATCCAGCACAGGTGCTACAGTGATGCTGCAGCTAAGAAGCAGGTGACTATCCCACTGACCACGCTCTCCTGCCTCTGGCGATTGCACTGCTTGTCCTGGGTTCCCCTGGTGACCACCTTCATCATCTCCCACCTCTCCCTGACCTCTGGTCTTTGACCACCCCTCATTAATCTCCAAGCTGACTGAGCAGACCCCCAACCTGTTTAGAAACCTTCTCAGCAAGAGGGGCAGGGAGGTGTCATTTCTGTGTATGGGCACACATCTGCATTACCTGCACATACCTGTGTTGCCTGCATACACCTGCACATACCTGCATCATCTGCATATACCTGTCGCCTGAATATGCCCGTGTCATTTACACACCTGCGTCCACCTGCATATACCTTCACCTGAGATATCTGAGTCTCCTGCATACATCTGTGTCACCCGCATATACCTGCACTCATTTGCACACATGGATGTCTGCGTGTACCTGCACAGCCTGCACACACCCACACACCTCTGCACACGTGTGCCGCAGGCCCGTAGCCTCCAGGCTGTGCCTAGGCTGGTGAAGCTCTTCAACCACGCCAACCAAGAGGTGCAGCGCCACGCCACAGGTGCCATGCGCAACCTCATCTATGACAATGCCGACAACAAGCTGGCCCTGGTGGAGGAGAATGGCATCTTCGAGCTGCTGCGCACACTGAGAGAGCAGGATGATGAGCTCCGCAAGAATGTCACAGGTGTCCCCTGTCCCACTTGCCCTCCCACACTGTCCTCTCCCCAGCATGTCCCCCTCCCCTGCTGACACTGTCCCCTCCTCCATGTTGTACCCCTAGCAACTGTCCCCTCCTCCACTCTGTCCCCCTCCCCGCCTCCTGCCCACGACGTCCCTCTCCTTCCCTTCCCCATCTCCACTGTCTCTGGTCTTGCCCCTCCATTCCCATCTCTTGCCTTGTGTTATTGCCATGTTGGGGATTGAACCCAGGGCCTCCCCCATGATAGACAAGCCAGCCACTGAGCTGCACCCCAGCCACCTCCATCCCCAGCCCCGTCACTCTGATGGTCATATGAGGGTGTCCCCAGTGGGATTCTTGGTTAAGGCACAAAACATCCAAGAGGAGTAGGGAGTGTCCTCTGCCTGTCCTCAGAAGAGCCAGAGGGGAAGCAGGCAACCCATCCTGACCACAGCCTCTGGCACCTACCCAGGCATCCTGTGGAACCTGTCGTCCAGCGACCACCTGAAGGACCGCCTGGCCCGGGACACGCTGGAACAACTCACAGACCTGGTGCTGAGCCCCTTGTCAGGGGCAGGGGGGCCCCCCCTCATCCAGCAGAATGCCTCTGAGGCCGAGATCTTCTACAATGCCACGGGCTTCCTTAGGTATGTCAGGTGGCGGGTGGGAGAGGCCATGGCAGAGCCAGGTGCTGAGGGGTGGAGAATGTCTACAGCAGCTTGTCGTCTGAGGCCTGAATGACAAGGTGGAGCTGGCCAAGGGGCTGGGAGAAGTGGAAAGTTGGGTAAGACTCAGGCCAGGTGTGGTCACTAGGTGTGGGTGTCACAGCCCTGGCTGCAGGCTCAGGTTTCATGAAGTCAGGTTCCTTGATCCACATTTCTCTTCTTCCCAAACTGCAAGGAGAGGTTGGGGGACGGGCATGAGGGACAGGGCCAGCAGTGTCCCTGGGGACTAGGAATAGGAGGTACCCAAGGGCCAGCCCACTTTGGATGGAGAAGGTACTAGTGCCTCAGGATCTCATACCTAGGGCAGTGGCTTGGGGTTGGGACCCTCGGGGGGGTGGGCTCTGTCAAGGTCTCTGGGGGGGCTCTGATCTGCCTCTGTCCCCAGGAACCTCAGCTCAGCCTCCCAGGCCACTCGCCAGAAGATGCGGGAGTGCCACGGGCTAGTGGACGCGCTGGTCACCTACATCAACCATGCCCTGGACGTAGGAAAGTGCGAGGACAAGGTGAGGGCCGGCTGGGCCCCGGGGGCCAAGGCTCCAGCCCGCTCTGACCCACTTCTGCCCTCTGCAGAGTGTGGAGAATGCCGTGTGCGTGTTGAGGAACTTGTCCTACCGCCTGTACGACGAGATGCCTCCCTCAGCCCTGCAGCGGCTGGAGGGCCGGGGCCGCAGAGACCTGACTGGGGCACCACCGGGAGAGGTGGTGGGCTGCTTCACACCACAGAGCCGGCGGCTGCGTGAGGTGGGCACGGTCCTGGGTGGACAGGGGCAGGGAGTCCAGCCTGATGCTCCAGCCCCGGCTGACCACACCCTCTCACCCAGCTGCCTCTGGCGGCCGACGCACTCACATTCGCAGAGGTGTCCAAGGACCCCAAGGGCCTCGAGTGGCTGTGGAGCCCCCAGATTGTGGGCCTCTACAACCGGCTGCTGCAGCGCTGCGAGCTGAACCGCCACACGACTGAGGCAGCCGCAGGGGCTCTGCAGAACATCACCGCCGGTGACCGCAGGGTCAGTGGGCCTGCTGTCCCCAAGACCCCTGTCTTCCCCATGGTGTACTGGACACAGGACAGGAGCTACTCCCCAGGAGTCCACCCTGTTGGGGGAGGGGCACTGAGAAGGACCCATGGCCAGGCTCACAGTTGTCCCAGGGACCGGGCTCTGGGAGGTCTGAGCAGAGGGGCTGCCTGGTCAGGCTGTGGTCGGGGCAAAGGCAGAGGGGGGCGGTAGGAGGTAGAGAAGCAGCCATCTTTGCCCGGACAGGGCCGGCTGGTTCCACCCTCACGGTCCTTCCCCGTCCTTCCCTGCAGTGGGCAGGTGTGCTGAGCCGCCTGGCCCTGGAGCAGGAGCGCATCCTGAACCCACTGCTAGACCGAGTGCGGACTGCAGACCCTCACCAGTTGCGCTCACTGACCGGCCTCATTCGAAACCTGTCTCGGAATGCCAGGAACAAGGACGAGATGTGTGAGTGGGGCCACCCCAGCTGGGTTCTGCCACCCCCTGCCCAGCCTGCAGTGGAGCACCTCTGTTGGCTTCTCACTGCCCCAGGCGGGCAGGCAGCCAGGATGTGGGCAGCTGGGACGGGACACTAACCGTCTCCTGACTCCCGCAGCCACCAAGGTGGTAAGCCATCTGATTGAGAAGCTCCCTGGCAGTGTGGGCGAGAAGTGCCCCCCGGCTGAGGTGCTGGTCAACATCATAGCTGTGCTCAATAATCTGGTGGTGGCCAGTCCCATAGCTGCCCGAGACCTACTCTACTTTGACGGGCTCCGAAAGCTGGTCTTCATCAAGAAGAAGCGAGACAGGTAAGGCCAAGCCCAATCTGCAGCAGCCTGGCCAGGGCACCCAGTCACCCTGCCTCCTGACCCTGACCCTCTGACTACCCTAGCCCTGACAGTGAGAAGTCCTCCAGAGCAGCCTCCAGCCTCTTGGCCAACTTATGGCAGTACAGCAAGCTCCACCGTGACTTCCGGGCGGTACGTTCTACAAAGTGAGGCAGGCAGGGTCATGGGGCACAGCCCAAGTGCAAGGTATGGAATGTTGGGGGGGCGGGGACACAGAACCCATGTGGAGTAGGAGATCTGGGCCTAGAGATTAGGGCTCCAGGTCACACCTAGCACACTGTGGGGAAGACAGGGGTCTTGGCGACAGCAGGGCAAACACATGTGGGCCCTGACCCGAGACCCCTTTCCACTGCAGAAGGGCTATCGGAAGGAGGACTTCCTGGGTCCATAGACGAGGACCTCCTGGAGAAGGTGTGAGCCCAGCTTCCGAGGAACAGGCTCAGCTACAGCTGCTTGCCATTGGCCTGGAGGAGGAGGCTGCTGGCATCTCTCCACAGAACCCCACATGCACCTTCAAGGGGCCTGGGCCACCCCGAGGGACAGGGCTTGCAGCTGGGGATTTGGCTTCTGCAGGCAGGGGATCGGGCAGGGGCTGAGGTTGGTCTGGTGTATGGGTGGTGACCTGGTCATAAATGGGGCTGGCCATGGCCTGGCAGTGCCTCAGGATGGCAGCACTGGGAATAAAGGTGGCCATGAACACAGCCAGCGCCCCATGAGCTTCCATAGGTGGCCGCCAATCCCAGGACTTGTAGTGTCCCCAAGCACACTCACCTGCCTCTGAGGACTCTCACCCCTGGGTTCACCCATATATTTTCCAAGGTCAGAAGCCACAGAGGAGTGAACAGCAGAGATGGCCTCTGTGCCACCTGAGGTACAAACGCAGCAGGAGCAAAGGAGGGATGGGGGTGGGGGGTGGTACTCATTTGGCAAATATCCCACACCCTCCACCCCACCCAGGCTGGTTCCAGGGGGCTCAGCCCTGCTCACAGGCCTGGAGGTACCCCAACCAGGTGTTCTCATACTGGCCTCTCAAGGCTTGGCCTCCGGGAGGCCTAGGACTCCCACCCATCTGACCCAGAGCCCTCTTGGTCCTTTCAAAGCCCAGAACTTGAGAACTCTAAGGGGAATGTCCCCTCCAGAATCTGTCCAGATCAGGAGGGTTGGGACAGGCACACCTCCAGCCAGGGATCAGGCAGGGAGCTTGGGGCTACTGAGCTAGCTCAGGATGGGAAAGAGGGAGAGAATGGATGGCCAGGCTGGAGACAGGGTTCTGGGGAGGACCAGAGGTAGGGTGGAGGGCTTGAAGAAGACACCAGCCAGAGGAGGCCAACAAGGCCTAGGCAAAAGCCAAAGGACTTTATTTTCTGGCATTCCTTCCCTGAGCGGCCCAGGGCTACAGGCTGGGGTTGTGGTCCTGCCTAGCAGAAACCTGCCAGCGCCCGCCCCCACAGCTGTCCCCTGTGGTCCTGTGCTCCAGGCTGGGGCCAGGGCTACACATCGTCCTCAGACACCAGGCAGTAGAAGTCTGTGCGAGCACTATAGTTTCGGGAGCCGAGGTCCGAGACATCCACCTCATTGCCGTGGCCCTCTCCCAGTGAGACACCACCTGTACGCAGTGGAGCTGGTGGCTCCCCAAAGACAGGTCCTTGTACACCTGCCAGGGACCACAAGGCATGAGGCTGGGCTGTCTACAGCCTGCCCCACTGCCTGGGGTTCACACCTGCTTACCCCCAGCCATGGTGGCACCAGAGGCCCAGGGAGGCCTTGGGCCACAGCAACTTCCGGGAGAGGCAGTGAGAAACTTCTGGGGCTGGGGTGGGGGAATCAAACCTCATGGGCTGCAGGGGCTTTCCATGGGGGGAAGTCCTCCACCCCTTCACCCCAGGCTGGGTGCCTCAGGTCAGGGATGGGGACGGATGGGCATACCCAGGTCTCCCTCAGGGTCAGGGTCCAGCTCAGGCTCCAGGGCCCCGCCCTCCACAGGGCCTCGCACGATCAGCATGGGGTCCTTGTCCTCCTGTAGCCGCGTCTGAGGGTCTCCCTCCACTGGCCTGTACTGCACCTTCCGCGGCAGCGCAAGCTGTAGCTCTTTCCAAAAGTCGGAGGAAGGTGTCTGGGGGCCAAGTGTGTGTGTGGGGGGGGTGTCAGCGTGAATATGTGCATGCAAATCCGAAGCCCTGGCCACCCTGGTCCCAAAGAACAGTGCCAGTGCTGACCCAGAGGTCCCCAGGTCTGGCAGTGTACCATCAAAACCCCACCCTGCGCTGCCCACACCTCCTGCCCACCAGCGCGCACCACAGAGCCAGGCCTCCAGAGCAGCAGGGTCACCAGGTGGCGGTGCTGGCGCAGCAGGTGCAGCGCGGGGTGCGTGGGGTCGCGCCTCTGGCCCTCGAAGGTGACGAAGATGGGTCTGCGCGTGAGCTCCAGCAGTCTGCACAGGCCCTCCCTGCGGGAGTGGGACCGTCAGGCGCGGTGCGGCGCGGGGGGGCCCCCCCCATCCCGCGCGGGACGCACCGGAAGCTGTGGCTGCACCAGGCCCGGCCCAGGAAGGCGTCCGAGAGAACCACGATGAGGCGGCGGCAGCGGCTCAGGTTCACCAGGAGGTCCGCCGAGGGCTCTGCGAACCGGCGCGGGAGGGAGCGCGAGTGAGGGGAGGGGCCCTCGCAACACGGGGGCGGGGCCAGAGGTGAGGGCGGGGCTCTGTGGGGGCGGGGCCGGCGGAGAGGGCGGGGCGCTACCCGCGTGAGGCAGGAGGTCGCGGTCATCCAGGAAGAGCTTGTAGCCGCGACGACGCTCCAGCTGTGGCTTCAGGATGAAGTTCACAAACTTGCGGTCCTCGGGACAGTCGCTGTAGGAGACGTAGGCGTCGTAGAGCTTCCCGTCTGTGGACAGGGGCCAGTCAGCCGCAGCCACTTCCAAGACCTTGTGTCGCCCTCTCCCCATGCCTCAGAGTCCCCAGGCCAGGCACCTCTCCCAACTTATACACCAGGTCCTGGACTTTTTCCCCTGCTTTCCACCCAAGCGCTGTGTCTGCTCTCCCGGGCCACACGGAGTCACACCCCCCTTCCGGCTTGCGCACCCCAGACCCTCAGGGACTACAGCCTTCCTGCCCCTACCTGCAAGGAAGAACTCCCTCTACCCAGGGCTGAGCCTGGCCCTGCCTCTTCAGGACTGAGGGGGACACTGCTTCCTTTCTTGTCCCAGCGGAACCCAGCACATCCACCTCCCTGAACTCACCGTTCACCTCCACCTCCCCGTATGTGTCTTGGTACCAAAGTAGCACATTGAGGCGACACTTAACGTAGAGCAGCACAGCCAACAGCAGAGCCAGCAGGACTAGGAGGGAGGCCAGTACCGCAGCTACGTGGCCTGCGGGGCCTGTAGACAGTGTGGACCTGAATGGCTGCCCCTCCAGACTCAAGGTCCCTAGGTACCCCCTATCTTATGTCCCCATATGCCCTCCTCACCAACTCTCTGGAGAATGAAGGAAGAGGAGCTGACATTCTGGACAGAGCAGGTGTAGGCCCCATAGTCCTCATCGCTGGTCAAGTTGACCCCCAGAATACTGGATATGAGCATCTCTGAGAAGTTCGCCTTGACCCTGGGAAAACCAAGCTAAACTCTTGGGGCCTGAAAGCATCACTGGATGTCCCAGGGATCCTTCTGTCTGGGACTCATCCAGGAAGCTGCAGATTTGGGCTTCCTGGGTAGTTCTTGAGCCATAAGCTAAGAGAAATGGCCAGAACCTAGAAGCGTCTGTTCTGAGACAGTTACCTTAAAACTGAGTCTGGATCCAGGGGGCTCCTCTGAGCTCAGATTTGACTGGATGGTCAATACCTCACTCAAGTCCTAGGATTCTGATGGCACACACAGCCCTGGGCCGTCTATAAGATGAATGTCTACAGGGTCATGAAAATGCCAAGATCTGTCCCTGTGGTCACTGACCTTCATCTGTATCCACAGGGGCACTCTGCCCATGTCAGACTGGCCAGTCAGTATTCAGCCCATATCCAGGTGGTTACAGACAAGGGTGTGGTTGCTTTGACCCTGGACACCCCAGTCTCTTACCAGAAATCCTCATGGAGGACGTAGTCACTTCCATTGCCCAGTGGAAGCCCATCTTTTAGCCACTGGACTGAAGGCTGTGGGCAAGAAGGCCCAGGGACCACCCAAGCTGTGCAGTTCAGTGTGACTGTACTACCCAGGGAAGGCCCCAGGAGCTGGTCTTCAGAGGGGGAGAGGAAGTCAGGGGCCCTGTCACAGACTCCTGTAGAGAGAGGACACAGTGGGTCAGTTCATCCACAGGTGGTCTGTGGTCTAGGAAGACAAGGCAGCAGATGAGGGGTGTGCTCTGTGTTCCTGCTACAATCATCCATGAATCCCATGGGGACAGGACCTAGCATTTGACACTCTTCCCCCAATAGTGGCCAGTCTGTGTTCTGCCTGTCCTAGATGTGACCACCCTGTGCTTGGAGGGGACATTAGAAGGGAGGGAAGTGACACAGGATCCATCTGGCTGCTTGTCCATACAGGACATGAGTCCAGCCCCATTTCCCATCCTAGAAGAGGGTCCCTGCACCCCTCACCTGGCCTGCCCCTGCTGGAGGAGGCAGGAAATGTGGACACCAGTGGAAAGGGCTGGGAACCTGCCTGCCTCCCTAAAGGCCTTGACCCTCTGGTCTTTGAATCAGGGTAATGAGCCCTGGCAGGAGGTCAGAGGAGTAGACTCCATCAGCTCAGTAGTGTAGTCTCCCACCAGTCCTCATCTACCATCCCACACTGGATATCCATGCATTTCCCAGTGGAATTCCATCTCTTAGCCCCCATGCACCTGGTCTGTGGCCTTGGGACAGTGAGGACTTCAGGCTCAACCTCACTACCTGTCCTGGGCTCAGTGGCAAGGGCTGGGGCATGGAAGAGCAGAGGCCTTTGTACCCCGGGTGTGCATCCCAGTAGAGAGCGAAGGGCATGGCCTGGAGCCAGCCTGAGGACAGGAAGCGGGAGTCAAGACTCAATGCCTGTCCCTCTGTGACCCACCTACCTGCCATGGCTCTGGCCTGGGCCTCGTCAGGGTAGGCTGGACACTGGTGTTACCCCTGGCTCCACAGGGATCCTTAACCAAGCAGACTGGTCCACTGATGGCTAAGCAGGACCCCTCTCTGTTCTTGTGACCAGTTGGAGAGAGTTCCTGGACAGGTCAGAAGCTGCTGCCATCCCCAGGGAACAAATTAAACAGGAATGAGATGAGTTAACCGTTAGCCACAGGCTCACTGGCCCTGTACCAGGCAGCTGCCTTGCCACCAGGGTCAGCCTCATAGGTGCCAGGGGATCTCCCAGACAGCAGCATGGCCAGAGTAGGCACTGCTTCACAGGACACAGCGGGCAGGGAGGGGACACATCACACCTGTGGAGGCTCAGCAGGATCAAACTTGCATAGAGATATGGAGGGGCCTCCTGGGCACCCCTTCTCCTAGCTCCCAGCATGATCTCCCATACAGAGTCCTGGACTGTTCACAGTCCACAGCAGCCCACACACCTCATGACTCAAAAGGCTCTGCAGACCGGCCATGGTGGCACACGCCTGTAATCCCAGCTCAGTAGTGTAGTCTCCCACCAGTCCTCATCTACCACCCCACACTGGGTATTCCTGGGCTTTACAGGCCTCCACGTACCTGGCTGAGGCAGGAGGACTGCAAGTCCAAAAACAGCCTCGGCAAAAGTAAGGCACTAAGCAACTCAGTGAGACCCTGTCTCTAAATAAAATACAAAAAAGGGCTGGGGTGGTGGCTCAGTGACTGAGTGCCCCTGAGTTCAATCCTCCGTACCAAAAAAAAAAGGCTCTACAGCATGAGCACATTCCTATCAGTCTGACCAGGGGTCTTTCCATAAGAACTTGGGAGTGGAGGTCAGTCCTAGGGAAGTCCTTGAAGCAAAAGAACTGACCACTGAGGGTCTGTGGAAGACTCGTCAGGTTGTGCCCTGATGTCAGAGATTGTGCCTTCAGCCCAGCAGGTCCCAGGACATCTCCTTTAGTGGCCTCTAGACCTCCCCAAGCTCAGAAGACCTTGAATCCCTGCAAAGGCAGCCTCAGACCCTCCTAGAAGTCAAGGCCAAACCACCAGGATATGACACAGCGAGGCAGCAGGTGGCCTCCCCACACCTCTTCCCCAGCACCCCCACACCTCTCTGGCCCCCACACACCTACACTGAGCTCACCTTGGCTGGCATGCACACATGCATCCTCTACACAGTATGCTTCCTACCACACACCCCTCCCACTATTGCACAGGGCTTAGGTGCACGCACCTCCCACACCTCCAGGGCACACGCTTGTGACGCTCCCACGAACTCAGGACCAAGAGCACCCCACAGCACACATGGCACCTCCTGCTGCGCCCACCCCCCCAACACACACACACACACACACCCACGTATATGCACCCCAAGCACTACGGGCCTCCCTCAGCCAGGCCCAGCTCCAACAATAGGCCCTAAAGCCACAGGCTCACTTAGAGCAGCAGCGAGGGCAGTCACCTGGTTCCAGCTCTTTCCTCCCAGGGGTAGCTGGTCACTGAGGTCATTGCTTTGCTCTAGGAGCACACTCCACCTCAGCCAGGTCCCAGGGAGCGGCCACAGTACTGCAGATGCATCACCAAGCTCAGTGAGGACCTGGCTTTTGTTGATGTATTTTAATCAGAACTTTCCTAGTAGTTTCCTGGCCTTGCAGTCACATCCTCTCCTAACCCTAAACCCCACCCAGGCACCCACCCCTTCCCGGGGGCGGGCAATTGGTGGCTCTTGCCCCGCCTGCCTCGTTCTTCCTGTAACTCTGAGTCAGACAGCCCCTTCCTTTGGGGCCTGTCCCAGCCCCCCAGGCACTGCACAGAGGCCCTATGCAGAGTGGATGTGGAGTGCTCACAGGAGCAGAGGTTCGGGATCTTGACAAGGAGATTCCTATCCAGAACCTCAGGAGAGACAGTGGGGCAGGAGGGCCACATTCAGGAGCAGAGGAGATGTCTCTTGCTCCCTGCAAAAGTGAGCATACCTAGGCACCTGTGACCTCTGATGTGCCTGGGTGAGGGATCCTTCAGAAACTCTGGGCCAATAATGAGGCCTAGAATGGGCTCTCTGATCCTCTCTCTGACCACCTCCCAGGCATAGCAGAGGGTCATGGCATCTTCGGGACCTTAGCTGCAGGCCGGGTCAAGGAGCACTCCCAGTTTTCCAGGTAAGGAGGCAGAAACAGGAGGCCACAGGCTCTGAGTGTAGGTGGAGGCCACTGCTGTCTCCTGCTGCACCATTGACTCTCCCAAACAATCCTGGGCTTTGGGGCCAGTGACAGGTAGTTGGCACTGCCATGGACCAGGAAGGGGTCTCCTCCAACACCTGGCCCTGCCATCACCTGCAGAGGGGGAGGGCCTCATCCTGGAGGACTCCCTTTCAGTCCCCAACTGGGCCCAGCAGGGCAGTGTCCTCATTATAGCGGCAGGTTTTCTTATACCCAGGCCTACCCAAACCCAGGTGACCTGGTACACAAGACCCTCAGGTGACTCAGGTGACAGCGCATCTTAGGCTCTGGGCTGGAAGAGCTGGAGGGAACATATGTGCCCCTCCAGCCTTGATTTCCTCAGTGCCTTTTTTTTTTTTTTTTTTTTAATACCAGGGATAAAAAAATCCAGGAAACTTAACCACTGAGCCACATCCCCAGTCCTTTTTATTTTTCATTTTGAGACAGGTTCTCACTAAGTTGCTTAGGGCCTCTCTCAGTTTCTGAGGCTGGCTTTGAAGTTGCCATCTTCCTGCCTCAGACTCCCCAGCCACTGGGATCACAGGAGAGCTATGGGATCACAGGCGTGCGCCACCACACCCAGCTCCTCAGTGCTTCTGACTTAGTATTTGCAGGTGCCTGATGGGCCATGATAACTGGTCGACTCTTCACGGAGGCAGTGTTGTGCTCCTCACATTGCAAGTCAGGACCCAGGCACAAGGACATTGAGAAGCACTCTGGCCAGAAGCAAAGAGGGAGGCCCTCCAGCACTGAAGCCTATGCCCCAGCCAGCCTCACCACCTCTAGAAGCCCTTGTCAAACTTTCTGAGACTCTGTGTGTGCATCTCTGTGTGTCCCTATCTCTCAGAGCCACCTGCCACCTTTGTGAATGGATGCCCCTTTCCTTCCTCCCTCTGCTAAGGTCCACCACGCCCCCACCACGCACCTCCAAGTCAACCATATCTCCTGCTCACCCCTACAGCCTTTCCGAGGTGCTCCAGGTCCCCGGAATCGAAATGCAAGCCTAGCCCCTCACCCTGCAGTGCGCGGAGCTCGGGGCTCTGTGCTTGAGCTCTGGCCGCTCTGCTTCTTGGCTGAGCGCTGTGCGCCCTGGGCTGCAGCTCCCAGCCTGAGATGGCCTGGCCCCGCGGGCCACGGACGGCTCCCCGGCCCGCCCCGTCTGGCTTGCTGCTCAGCACCCCAGTCTAGGAGCGTCTCCTGCTCATCTCCCACGCGCGGCCCCTCTGCTACTACGTCGTACAGAGATCCCAGACGTCTTTCCTGAAGGAAGGGACCCGTGTATAGGCGGGTACGGGGTAAAAGCAGGTGAAGGAACTCGGGTAAAAGGACACTCCGCTCTCCCAGACCACGCCTCCGTGTGGCGCGCTCGGCCTTCCGGAGGGGTGCCGGCCGTGGTACAGCTGCCCTCCAAGGTGCGGTTAGCAGGTGGTTCGGGGACGCGCTGAGGGCGGGGGCGTGCCGACGGCGAGTCTGGGAGCGCCCCGAGGGCCGCAGAGCGCCGGTGGCGGACACTCCGCCAGGGACCCCCGCGAACCCCGGCCGCAGCCAGTTTACCCGTCCGCCCCGGGGCCTGAGGAGACCCCAGGTTTGGGATCCGGGCTGGCGGCGGGTGTGGGGTCCTCGGCTCCTGGCCCCACTCGGCGCTCTTGCACTGAGGGTCCCGAGGAAGCCACTGACCACGTCCGGCAGAGCGGGAAAAGGCAGCCCCCCGCCCGCACGGCCTTGAGGGGCCGGGACGCGGGCGCGCTCTGGCTTCCGGGCGACGCGGGAAGCCCGCCTGGCTCCCAGCCGCTTCCTGCGGGGCCGCGCCCGCCGCCGCCCGAGGTTCTTCCGAGCCAGGAGCGCCCGGAGCCCCCAGCTCCAGGCCTGGAACGACTCCAGAGGACGGCGACTTCCACTCACCTCCGCGGGCCTGAGTCGTGCCACTCGCCTGCTGCCAGACCTGGGGCTCGCGCGGGGGCGGGGCAGCTCACCTGGCCCAGGTGCTCAGCAGCGACCGCCCTGGCGGTGGCGGCAGGTGCAGCCCCGCCCCGCGGCCAGGAGAGGGCGGACCCAAGTGTCCTGCTTTACCCCTGAGGCAGGCGCTGGAGACTGTCCTGGGCCCAGCCAGGAGCCCAGAGCCGCGCGACCCAGGCACAGAAACAGGAGCCAAACCGGCCCAACCCACCCGCAGAGAAGCTCAGAGCCCGAGGGAATCCTCGGAGATTCTGATGTCCCAAGGTGACTTTGTGGCCTTTCCCTACTACTCCCACACTTGCCTTTCCTCCAGGAAGCCTGTCTTGACCCTCATCCCACCTGTAATTGGCCCTGATGTCTTTTTTTATAATATTTATTTTTTAGTTGTAGGTGGACACAATATCTTTATTTTGTTTTTATGTGGTGCTGAGGATGGAACCCAGTGCCTCATGCTGCTAGGCCGAGCTCCAGACCTGCACTCGGTCACATTTTCAAACCAGAGGAAGGCCAGACCACCTGAGGCTACTGAATACCTGATCTTCCACACTCTGGGCTTCTGAATTGCATATAGCCCAGGGCAGACATAACCCACCAGAAACCTGAAATCAACACTGTCATGTTTAATTTCAATCAACAACTCATAAATGAACACTGTGATGTTTAATTTTATTATAGAAAGTTCTACTGGCTGAGGGGAACCAGTCCCATCCAGTGGGGAGCCAGAACAGTGGACTTGGGGCTCCCCATCCTCCAGAATGGGGCAAAGCAGGATCTGGGGCCCAGATATCAGAAGGAAGCCCAGGAAACTTGGGCCAATTTTCATGCATTGGAACTGCATACGAAGTCCTCCCAATTCTGTGGGTGCCAGGATCACCCAGGATTCAGGTCAGGGTGGTCCCAAGCATGAGCCCTAACAGAGATGGAGCAGGCCCCACAGACACACGTGTATGGTTCAGAGATGACCCAAACACACATGGAACGCCTGTGACCCCGACATACTCGAGGGCCTCCCAGGACCCTCATATAGCCACGTATACATAGTGAACATGGACCCCTAAGACCACCCACCTATCACAGATCTCCTAGGACTCCACGTATACACAGCTTCTTACAAGCCCCACACACACTCGCACACACACACAGCCACGGGCAGGGCCAGGACGTGGAGACAGTGACAGCTGCAGGATCAGGTCTCTGGCACCAGCACCTCTCCACCTGCTCCAGGTCGCCTACACATCTGTGCTCTTGGAGCTGGAGCTGGAGGTAGGGTGGGGTTGGTGGGGACCAGAGGCCAGAGGCTCTCCCCAGGTCTGGACCTGCCCCCACCCAGCCAGCTTCCGCCTGCCTACCCCATCTTATCCCGCAATATCCGATACTTCTCCTCCAGAACCTTGTTCTTCACCGACTGGGGAACATCAGGCACATACCACGCGGCAATAAGCTTGATGCACAAGGCCACATGCTGGGGGCAGGGATAGGAACACACAGAGCCAGCGGGGTCACGGGCTGCACAGGGTCTGGAGGGTTGGGGGTTGGGAAGAGGGCCTTCGCCCAGGTCTCCCTACCTCAAAGAGGATGACGAAGGCGAGGCGGATGGCCAGGAGGAACCAGAACTGCTCTGAGAAGTTGTAGTCCTGTGCGTTGCGGTAATCCCGGTACCTGGGGGAGGGAGGTGTCTGCAGCCAGGAGTCAGGAGTTCCGAGGGAATTCATGGGTGGTGGGGAGCTCCAAACCTGCACTCGGTCACATTTTCAAAGCCCTCTGTCTCAACAGGGTCCTGGAAGTCCTTGGTGTAGAAGACGGACAGGCTGTGGTTAACGTAACCCTTGAGGCAGCTGGGGAGGAGAGGAGAGAAACGTGGGTCCAGGGTGGAGCCAGGGTGGCCTCTCATTCCCCAGGGTTGCTCCCAGGAGCTGCCCTGTATCTGGTGGGGGCACACCACTAGCCTCTTCCACCTCCCTGTGTGTGGGGGTGGGGCACTGGTCTAGAACATGGCTGCGCCTGGGAGTCTAGGGATGGTGGAGGGGCCTCAGGAATGCTACCAGCTGCCTTCTCTGCCGGGGCCTGGACACAGCATTCCAGAGCCTGTCCCAGGAGACCAGTCTGCAGGCACACGGGCCTCTTGAGGGTCAAAGGAACTGGAGGTGGCTGAGCTCTGCCCTCCTATGCTGGAAGCAGGACACAGGAGGCCCACCTTTGGGAGGGGGTCATTCTGAGAGTGCCTGCTCAGAAAACGTCTAGGGCCCGGACCGACCCCCTGTCAGGTCCAGTCAGTTATTTCTGGCCTCCAGCCAGGGTTTGTAGGCTGCTGCATAAAGGCAGTACATATCCCCCGTGTCTCAGCCTCACCAAAGCCCTAGGTCACATTGACAGCATCCAGCCATTCCCAGGAGAGAGGGCCCAGGCTCCCCTGGGGCTTAGCAGTAACAGGGCCATTATCTCAGGGGTGTCTAGATGGTTTGAGGCCTTACTCTTCTGCAGACTGATTCCCCTGTCGACACGGGCCATAGCGGTACTTGTAGACGACTCGGGGGATGAACTCAGACGTGAAGGCAATGACCATCCCGTTGGCAATGACCGCCAGAACACCGATGGTCTCCAGCACCTGCAGCCAGGTCCCTGAGCCAGAGTAAGAGGGTGATGGGGTCTGGCTCCTAAGCCCCATTCTTTCGGCACCCCTCCCACCAAAGGCTGGGGGCCTGAGTGCCACGGGGCCTTGTTACGGCTCTGCCCAGGGTACCCCACTGCAGTCATGGGGGCCAAGATGTTCACTAGGAAACCCCAGCTAAGAGTGCAGCCTTGCTCTACTTCCTGCACCCCACCTGACAGATGGGAGGAACTCCAGTGTCCCTCTCCATCTTCCTCCTAAGTCCCTCAGCCACCCCCAGACTGCTCCAGCCCTGCGTCCATCCCCTCCTGGGCAGGACCCCCACCCCTGAGCCCAAGGCTGGGGTTCCCACCCTCTCCCCACTTCCAGTCCCCCAGCCCCGCTGACACTGTCCATCTCAGTGTGGCCAGGCTGGATGACTAACCCCTCTCCCTGCCAGGCCCTCAGAAGCCAGCTCTTCTGCCTGGACTCCCCAGCATGCTGCAAGCCTGCAGCCAGATGCCGGGCTCCAGGGAAGGGCTGCAAGGCGCACCCTCCCTGCCTTTTCCTGAGCCCACCGGGCTCAACCCTTCCTGGGCAGACCCTAAGAAGGGCTGGGGGCCACTGTGAGATTGTTTCAAGGTGGCCTGGTGTGGGTCAACAGAGAGCCCATGAAGCTGCCCACGCCATCACGTCCTGACCGATGTCCTTGGCTTTGCGTGGCACCAGGCGCCGCTGCAGCCACACCATCTTGACTGCATCCAGGCGGATCTCCACGAGGTTGCTGAAGAGCGCCAGCAGCGGAGCCAGGGGGAAGGCGGCCACAAAGATGGTGGTGAAGCCGTACTGGATCACTGCAGGGCAGAGGGGTCACCTGCGTGGCCGGCAGCACCTGCCCGCCCCACCTGCCGCCACATACTCATCTCCATGAACTCGTCAAACAGGCTAAAGGTGGTGACAGGGTTCAGTAGGTAGTTGCGCTGCCAGTCCTGGAGCTGGGGATCACAGGGCTGATGGCTGCGGGTGCAGGCTGTCATCAAACGGAACTTGTGGGCCAGCCACCTGTGAGCGGGGAGAGTGTGTGGGGTAGATGGGTAGCCCTGGGGGCCTAGAGCATCAGGGACGGGTGCTCCAGGAGGCAGGGCGGGCTGGTCCTCACGGGCGCAGGTACTCCATGCAGTTGCTCAGTGTTTGCTTCAGACCCATGATGATAGCCATCTGCACAAACAGGTCCATCATGCAGCCGCTGAGATGGCACTGTGGGGCAGGCACCAGGTCAGGGAGGGCCGAGTACAGGGGAGGAAGGGCACAGGGACAGAGTGACAGGGCTCAGGGCAGACAGACCTCCTCCAGCTTCCACAGACCAGCCAGGCGCGTGGACTTCCCAGGGTGACCATTGATCCTAGGGAGAAGAGTGATCCTAGGTGGGCATGGGGGCAGCACCCTGCCTCTGACAGGGTGGGCCATGGTCACCATAGGTGTGGAGAGACAGGAGAGAAGCGGGCCCAGCAGTGACAGACACCCGGGCCTGCGGGCCTGCCCAGCTTCTACAGAGCAGGACATGCATTCCAGGCGAGGTCTGCTGGACCCGGCCTCAGTTTCTCCCCGTGCAAACCGCATGCTGTCTCATGTTGTTCAAAATCATCTGCTTTTCCTCAACACTACAGCAAATGCAAGCTATCTTAAACCAAAGGGGCTCAGGGCTGATGTTGAACTTGGGAAGGATCCCCATTATAGTTCGCAGGAGCGATGACTTGAGATCATGCTGGAGCTACTTGCAAATGGGCAAGAAAACACAAAGTGCAAATAGTATAAATGTGAAAAGAAAAAAATCACTGTTTTAGAAAATATGATCATATGCCTGGAAAATCAAAATAAACCATTGAAAGACTAAGTGTCAAATCAACTGAGAGTCACCCAGAAAGAAGACACACGGTGTCAGGCTGCCTGGGCTTTGCTCTACGCAGCACAAGCCTGGAAAATGGGGCTGGAGAAAAGCTCAGTTACCCACACCAGAATGAAATTCACAAGAAATCTGTGGAGGGCTGGGATGTGGCTCCAGCGGTAGCGCGCTCGCCTGGCCTGCGTGCGGCCCGGGTTCCATCCTCAGCACCACATACAAACAAAGGTGTTGTGTCCACCGAAAACTAAAAAATAAATATTAAAAAAAAATTCTGTCTCTCTCTCTCTCTCTCTCTCTAAAAAAAAAGAAAGAAGTCTGTGGACCTACATGAAGAGGATAGAGACTGTCCTAGGGAACACAAAGGAACGCAGAGGAGCCTTGTTCTTCGACAGGGAGGCTGAGGACTCATGTGTGGCATGCTCAAAGACAGCCTGTGGCTGTGCTACCCAACCTGTTGTGGCAGATGGCCTTGCAGGAGATTCTCCTGGGTTAGCTGCTGGGACCACAGGGGCCTCTGATCAGAGAGCACTGACACCATGAGACCAGGGTCTTGGGCTGGGATCATGGCTCACGGTAGAGCGCTCGCCTAGCACAGGCGGGACCCGGGTTCGATCCTCAGCACCACATGAAAATAAAGGCATTGTGTTGTGTCCACCTACACCTAAAAAAATAAATATTGAAAAAAAAAAAAGACCAGGGTCTCAGGGTGCCCTGGGCATCCGACGAGCCACACTTGAAGCACGGGCTCAGATGTGCAAGTGTGGATGGCGGAGCTGCATGTGGAGCGCCACCATCTGCCTGGAAAACCAGCCCAGTCCGTGTTCCTCAGCAGGAGTTCAGGCTCAAGAGGGTCACAGACGGGAAATGGATCCTTGGGAAGCAAGAGATCAAAGTCGATGAGAATTTAAGGGGGAAAGAAACCAATTGAGGGGCTGGGGATGTGGCTCAAGCGGTAGTGCGCTCGCCTGGCGTGCCGGCGGCCCGGGTTCCATCCTCAGCACCACATACAAACAAAGATGTGGTGTCCGCCGAACACTAAAAAAAAATAAAAAAGGGAAAAAAAAAAGAGACCAATTGACACCTTCAAGAAAGTACTGTCTAGGGCTGAGGTGCGGCACCACAAAGGAGAGAAAACAAAAAAGAGCTCTTGGGGATGATCGTTAAAGTTAAAAAAAAAAAAAAGAGAGAGAGAGCGAGAGTCAAAAAGACAGAGGGAGGAAGTCTCCCAGGCCGGACGGGCCGGGAGGAGGCCCTGGCCCCTGTGGGTCACCACAGGTGTGCCATGAACTGGCAGTGAGCGCACTCCTCACAAGAGCTGAGCGAGCACGACCCAGATGGGAAGCAGACGGCGAGTTTACAAAGAGAAAGGCTCATCGTAAGCCAGGGGCCCAGGAGGCCGCCCAGGCCTGTGTCTGAGGCTCGGCCCCTGCGGAGGGCCCTGGATGCCTGGGTGGAGGACCTCAGTGGGGGCAGGGGGTGGGTCACTCTCTGGGTCTCCACGAGGAGGAGTGAGGAGGAGCGTCAGGGAGCACACCTGCCCAGGATGAAGGCGATGTAGACGAGGGAGGAAAAGTGGGCGAAGAACTGCAGGATGAAGAACCTGATGGTGAACTTTCTCTCCCGCTCCAAGAAGGTCCGGGGCTGCTCTGCAACAAGAGCCTGCCTGGGGTCCTGCCGAGCGCGGCTCCCGCCCACGCCCTCCTCCAACCCAGACGGCAGGGCCTCCACTCACCAAACTCACAGAGCTTCAGGGCCACAGCCTTGTTGACCTGCAGGAGGAGGGTGCCTGAGGGCCTGCCTGTGGCCTCCCACCACCACCACCACCCCCTGCCCGTCCCCGACCTTGGTCATGACGACGATGATCAGGTAGTGCACCAGGGCCCCTGTCACCACCACAGCCGTGGTCACCTGGTACTCCAAGAAGGGCAGCGTGCCGAGGAGGGCAGCGGCCAGCACACGGTAGACCACCAGCAAATGGGCCATGCCAATCATGAGGCAGATCTGCAGAGGGCACCAGGGTGGGTGGGCAGGCACTCAGAGGAGCCACGGTCTCCACCCCACAGGGCTCCCGGGAGTACCATCAACACAGACAGGACCAGGATAACGGTGCTGCGCAGGTAAGAGTGCTGGTGCGGCCGGAGCTGGTAGTGGGGGCAGTTAATGAGCTGGAGCGCCATCTCCTCCTGCAGAGGACCCCAGATACACGCCTCAGACACAGGACACGGCCCAGACACAAGGCACGTTTCAGATACGGGACACACTTCAGACCTGGGACATGCTCCAAACAGGGGACCTCAGACAGGGGACATGCTCCAGATGGGACCCGCCTCACACAGGGAACACACCTCAGATATGACACATGCCTCAGACATGGACATTCCCTCAGATATGGGAACGCCCCAGAGAGAGGACACACCTCAGTCAGGGAACAGGCTTCAGACATGGGACATGCCCCAGGCATTGGTCATCTCCTCCTGAAGAGGACCCCAGATACACAGCTCAAGGGGACATGCCTCAGACATAGCACACACCTTAGCGAGGGAACAGGCTTCAGACATGGGACATGCCCCAGGCTGTTGGGAGCTGCCCTGGATGCAGACCTTCAAGTTCTGATGTCCCGGGGCACTGACCCCAGCTTGGACAGCAAGGCATGGCTCCAAGTAGAGGCGCCACCCGCAGGGGTTGAGCTACACTCACTGTGAGGATGGCCTGAGGCCTGAGCCAAAGCAACTCCATTTCTAAAACTCTGGTTTAATACCTTCAGCCTCACCAGGCACACCTCCAGTGTGGCCTCAGGCACAGACAAGTCACTTCCCCCTCCCTGATAAACACTCAGTGAAGCATCTGGCAGGCTGATCTCGCCTGATAGGAGGGGAAGGCGAACAGATCAGGGTGGGGACCACCAGGCCAGATGCTTTAACCCCAGGGTAAATGAGGTCACTGAGAGATCCCGGGGCAGCTGGTGAGGATTGAAAGGGGGTCAGAAGCCCCAAAATTTAGTATAAATAATAGAGCAAAGGAACAGACACTCAGCCCGCCGACACGGATGCCCACAGCTGGAGAGCCTGGTGAGGGCCTGGACTGACATCCCGTCACTGTCACCGTCTGCTGATCCTCTATGTGGTCCTCACGGCTCTCAAACCCTATGCCACATCTTGACCCTCGTCTCCTTGGCCAGCCGTCAGCTCCATCCCAGGAGAAGCCTGCCTTGGTCCCTGACCTGATCTCCACAGGCATCTGTGGACTTAGAGCCCAAGGCTTGAGACTTTAGATCTGGCACTTGAACCTAGCGTGCAGAGGGAATGTCTGTCATGAGCCTGTCACGGTTACGTGTGTTTGCAGTGCTTAGAATTAATTAACCTAGAATGGTCTGCTGTGAATTAATTAATCTAGAATTATTTGCTGTGAATTGATTATGTCTATTGCCATGCCCAGCACTAAGAATTGTCATTCTCTTGATTAAGAACCTATAGAGTGGGCTGGGATGGTGGCTCAGCGGTAGAGCGCTCGCCTAGCAAGGGTGGGACCCGGGTTCGATCCTCAGCACCACATAAAAATAAAGGCATTGTGTTGTGTCCATCTACAAAAAAAAAAAAAAAAAAAAAAAAACCTATAGAGTGAAATTGCATTGAGTGATTTGAGTGAATAAAGCATTGAAAAGGGCAGAAGTGCGTGGACATTCTTTATTTCTCCCCCTTGACTGCATGAGTCGCACCTTGGCCCATCACGACACTCACCTGTTCCTTTGTAATCCTACCCCTTTGCCCTGTTTGGGATAGAATGTTCCATGGAAACTCCCTTTGTGTGTCCCCTTCTCTGGCTCTGCCTTTGATCCCCACTCAGCACATGAGATGGGTGTGGCCTTCCTAGATGTCAGTCAACCTGCTGACAGCAGACATTACAAAGCTAGACTCAACCCCCGGAAACCTGACCCTTTGCCTCATTTGAATGGCTTCTCCCCAATGAAAGGGTTCAGCAGTGCTCCTGGCTCTCTCTCCTTCCATGGACCCCTAGGGTCAGAAGATCTATCACAAGGCCCAAAGAAAAGGTACTCCTCTGTCTCTGCGTGATTATTTCATGCAGCCCAGTTCACCTGGAGTGACCGTGTTTATTCATGGGACGCGACACCAGGCACCCATCATCTCCTCCTGAGGAGGACCCCAGATACACACCTCAGTGGGACACACCTCAGACAGTTACACACCTCAGAGGACACACCTCAGACCTGGGACAAGCCTCAGACATGGTGACACACCTCAGATATGGGTCATGGTTCAGACTTGGGGTCACAAGCCTCAGATGGGGGGACAGGTCTCAGACATAAATACAGCTCAGACACGGAACATAGGTGTGGGCCACACGGACGCTGAGGCAGAAGGCCCTGGTCACAGGTCTGCCTCACCTGGTCCTCGTCCCACCCGTACAGGTCCCAGTGCAAGACCACACGGGCTCGTTGCCGCTTCCAGATCTCCAGGAACACGGTGGCTGCAGCAGGGTGAGGAGGGCATCATGGTCACCTGGGGACAGCACAGACTGGTGTCCCAGGTCCCTGGGGCACCCACAGCCACTTACCCCACAGAGCCATGAAGATGGCGAACAGCACGGTGCCCTCGTTGTCGAAGAGGTGGGTGAGCTAGGGAGAGGGCTGGTGGGCTTGGCTGGCCCCCACAGTGTCCCAGGGGAAGGGAGAGCCTGCTCCCCAGGGCCCCACCGTCTGCTCCCACCTCTGTGCCCCCTGGCAGCCCTGGTGGCCCACAGTGGCAAACCTTGGCAAACGTGCAGGTGCTGGAGAGCGGCTGGAAGCTGCGGCTCTGGTGGCCCAGGGGACACAGGAGGATATCCTGGGCCTCGCAGATCTCCTTGCTGGGGTACAGGGACAGGGCTGGCACTGGCTCCCCCTGCCCCTACCCTGGCCCCAGCCACGGCCCCCACCCAGCCCACCTGATCTGGCTGGCATCAAACAGGGCAAACCCACTCAGGAAGACGAGGAGGCCCACGAGCGCGGCGGGCACCAGCATGTAGGTGTACCAGCCCAGCCAGGCAAAGTACAGAGCCACCTTCTCCCCGAAGTAGTTCCTGCAGGCAAGCAGTGTCAGAATGCGGGGACGTGTGGTGGCTGTGCTGGGCACCCGTGACTCCTGGGCAGCCTTACCTGATGTCATCGATGGGCTGCCTGCGTGTCAGGTTTCTCCATCGGGCCCATTTGTTCTTCAGATCCTCCTCCCCCTGCCCCCAGACAAGTGGCATGAGCACCTCCAGCCCCGGGGTCCTGCCCTCAGGGCCCCGGGCCAGCCCACCCCTCACCTTGTGCAGTGGGAACCTGGCCTCAAAGATCCCGTCCTTCTTCAAATTCTCAAAGGTGTCTGGGGGTCACCAGGGGCCTCCGGTCAGGGCAGAGGAGAGCGAGGAAGGACCCCCTGCCCGGGCGCCCTCTCACCACCTGCCTGACCCGCCTCACCGCCAGCTGCCGTCTTCATATTGCTCAAGATGAAGTTTACAATTCGGATTCTGAAACCCAAGATCGGGGTCAGGACAGCTCCACAAGGCTCAGGGGACCCAGGCTTCCAGCTGACCAAGCCAAGAACCCACAAACGGGCTAGGATCCATCCCACCTTCCCCAAAGTCCCCCAGGATGGATCTGCTGGGGCCCCCTGCTCCCTGCACTCCCCCCTGCACATCCTCCCGTGACTTAGGTGCAGAAACCCTCTTTACGTCCCTGGGACCCATTTTGCCTATGCAGAAACAGAACTCGGAGAGGTTGTGTGCCTTGCCCAAGGCCACACAGCCAGGCACTTGACTGCAGAGGCACACTCTTCCCGAGACAGACAGGGCCCCTGAATGCATGCCCCCAGGCCAGCTCCTCCTCTCAGTCCCTCAAGGTGCTGCTACTCCACTGAATCCCCCTCACTCCTCGGGGAGACTGGCCATCTCTGTGTTCACAGATGCCCCTCCAGGGCCTCATAACCAAGTTCCAAGAGCCTCATGCAGAGGTGTCAGCTGAGCAGGCCGGCTGGGCTCTAGGACCCAGTCAGGGCTAAGCAGCGATGGATCAGGGAAAGGGAGGGTGAGCAGCGAACTTGGAATAGCAGGCTCCTGGGGACACAGGAGGCCCTTTCTGCTGGGCCTTTGGGTCTGCACATCCGGTGAGGGCCCCCGAGCTGGACAGGAGGGTCTGTGGGAGATGATGCCCTCACCGTGCGGGGCGGCTGGGGGGCTCTGGGCCTCTCCACCCTTCATAGCCACTCTGACTGTATCCCCGGGAGCTGGTCACATGTGCTTTCAGAATGCTCCAAGAGGTGGGACTGTCACCTCCCCTTGTCACAGGCATGGAACTGAGGCACAACTGTGGGGTCTGCCCTGCCGTGGCCCGTGCTGAGACCATGTGGTTCCAGGCTGCCTCGCATGGCGGCCAGAGACTTGGGGACCTCTCTGCTCTGCCTGGACCAGGCACTGGGGTGGACAGGGGTCCTCTGCTCTAGTGCTGGGCATGGCCCTCACCTCGTGGTGTCTGGGACAGAGGTCGGCCTGGCCAGCTGAACTCCAGGGGTAGGACTGTCAGGCTCCATGAGGAGGGTGCGGTACAGCTCAAAGACACTGTTGTGGGCTCGGATCCCAAAGAACACCTGCTTCTGGCCCTCTCTCTCCTGGGGGAGCAGTCAGAAGGGACCTCCATTTCACCTGGAGCCCTCCCTTCACCACCTGTCCCCTGCACCTGGGCACAGGCCTTGGTCCCATCCCCAGGACTCTCTGGCCCAGAGATCCCTGCCACCAGCCAGCAGCCCACCTTCACGTGGAAGCCCTTCCTCCTGAGCTCCTCCAGGAACCCATGCAGCCGCTGCCTCTGCTCCTGCTCCTTCTGGGTGTGCTGAGCAGCCACGAGCACAAAGTCCCACTGCTCGGGGGCCTGGGGAAGAAGGCGTGGGCTGGGGCAGTGCAGAGGGGGCCAGGGACAGGGCAGGTGAGGGACACATGAGGGAGGGGCCAGGGACAGGGCAGGTGAGGGACACATGAGGGAGGGGGCCAGGGACAGGGCAGGTGAGGGACACATGAGGGAGGGGCCAGGGACAGGGCAGGTGAGGGACACATGAGGGAGGGGGCCAGGGACAGGGCAGGTGAGGGACACATGAGGGAGGGGGCCAGGGACAGGGCAGGTGAGGGACACATGAGGGAGGGGGCCAGGGACAGGGCAGGTGAGGGACACATGAGGGAGGGGGCCAGGGACAGGGCAGGTGAGGGACACAGAGAGGGAGGGGGCCAGGGACAGGGCAGGTGAGGGACACAGAGAGGGAGGGGGCCAGGGACAGGGCAGGTGAGGGACACATGAGGGAGGGGGCCAGGGACAGGGCAGGTGAGGGACACAGAGAGGGAGGGGGCCAGGGACAGGGCAGGTGAGGGACACATGAGGGAGGGGGCCAGGGACAGGATGGGGCAGGTGAGGGACACAGAGAGGGAGGGGGCCAGGGACAGGGCAGGTGAGGGACACAGAGAGGGAGGGGGCCAGGGACAGGGCAGGTGAGGGACACATGAGGGAGGGGGCCAGGGACAGGGCAGGTGAGGGACACAGAGAGGGAGGGGCCAGGGACAGGGCAGGTGAGGGACACAGAGAGGGAGGGGGCCAGGGACAGGGCAGGTGAGGGACACATGAGGGAGGGGGCCAGGGACAGGGCAGGTGAGGGACACAGAGAGGGAGGGGGCCAGGGACAGGACGGGGCAGGTGAGGGACACAGAGAGGGAGGGGGCCAGGGACAGGATGGGGCAGGTGAGGGACACAGAGAGGGAGGGGGCCAGGGACAGGGCAGGTGAGGGACACAGAGAGGGAGGGGGCCAGGGACAGGGCAGGTGAGGGACACATGAGGGAGGGGGCCAGGGACAGGGCAGGTGAGGGACACAGAGAGGGAGGGGGCCAGGGACAGGGCAGGTGAGGGACACATGAGGGAGGGGGCCAGGGACAGGGCAGGTGAGGGACACAGAGAGGGAGGGGGCCAGGGACAGGACGGGGCAGGTGAGGGACACAGAGAGGGAGGGGGCCAGGGACAGGATGGGGCAGGTGAGGGACACAGAGAGGGAGGGCCAGGGACAGGGCAGGTGAGGGACACATGAGGGAGGGCCAGGGACAGGGCAGGTGTGTGACTCGGGGACGATGAGGAGCAGGTGGGACCCAGCCTGGCAAGTCCAGAAGCTCCCACCTCACATGTGGCCATTTCCTCCAAGGGGAAGCTCTCCCCTTCTGTCCCTACCAGGATCCGGAGGCTCTCTTCCTCCTGGGGGAGACAGAGGGAAGGACAGATGAGGGTAGGAGGAGGTCGGGTCCCTGCTGGCTCCTTCCTGCAGCCTCTGAGCCCCAGCACCTTGGAGGTAAGCCCCCACACATCCAGAACTAGAGGCAAGGCCAGAATCAAGTTGGCCAGTGGCCAGGTGACTCCGGCTGCATGAGGCCGAGGACACAGCCAGCAGGGTCGCGGTGACAGGTGAGGCTCCACCAGGTAACCAGCCAGGAGAGGTGCAGAAGCAGCCTTGGGGCCTAAGCGCGCCTGCTGAAGCCGCAGGAAGTGCACCCAGGGGATTCACACACCAGGAGCCCCAACAGCCAGGACCAGGAAGAGGTGGGAGCCTAGCGACGGGGGGACGCAGATTGGCCGGGGAGGCAGCTGCCCTGGCCTCAGGGATCTGGCTACAGACCCAGCTGAGTGCTGCTGGCTGTGAACATGGGTGCAGGAACTTGGGGGACAGAGTGGGGCAGGTGTGGACATGGGGAGGGAGGGGGCCAGGCCCACACTGACTTGAGCACCCTGAACCCTCCAGCTGGCCATCTTCCCTCAAGGACACAGACAGGGGGCTCATGGTGGCTGTAGGATGGATCTGGTTCAGGCACTGCTAAAGGACAGAGGTGCTGGCATCGGCCCTCCCTCCAGCACACCCACTAGCGGTCCTTCCGGCCTGTGATGGCAGAAGAGGGAGAAACAAGAAGGCCGCCATACAGAGGGACACTGGCAGATGGCTGGCCAGGCAAGGAAGGCCAAGGCTGTCCAGATGTGGAAGAGGATGAGGTCCCCCCAAGAGCTACCTCCATTTCACAGCAAAAAGCCCACAGACAAGAGGGTGCCTGCAGGACTCCAGGGCGCACAAGGTAGGTCATCGTCACAAGGGGACAGAGGGGCCCCATGAGTGGAGCTCAGGAGACAAAGATGTGAGGGATCCTGGGCAACTCAGAAGGGACAAGAGCAAAGCTGGCATAAGCGGTCATCCAAGGTGGGATGTGCTGGGCAGTGTGAGTCTCCATGAGACCCAATCATCCAGGGAAGCAGGAAGAGGACAAGCGGCAGAGGGTGGGGAAAGCCAATGTTCACTGCAAATCTAAAACTATCTTGGATAAGGGAGGAAGGGAGGAAGGGAGGAAGGGGAGGAGGGGAGGAAGGGGGAAGGGAGGAAGGGGGGATGGGGAGGAAGAGAGGGAAGAGAGGAAGGGGAGGAAGGGAGGAAGGGAGGAAGGGAGGAAGGGGAGGAGGGGAGGAAGGGAGGAAGGGAAGAAGGGAGGAAGGGGGGATGGGGAGAAAGGGAGGAAGGGGGATGGGGAGGAAGGGAGGAAGGGGATGGGGAGGAAGGGAAGAAGGGAGGAAGGGAGGAAGGGAAGGAAGGGAGGAAGGGAAGGAAGGGGAGGAAGGGGAGGAAGGGAGGAAGGGAAGGAAGGGAGGAAGGGAAGGAAGGGAGGAAGGGGAGGAAGGGAGGAAGGGGGAAGGGAGGAAGGGAGGAAGGGGAGGAAGGGAGGAAGGGAAGAAGGGGAGGAAGGGAGGAAGGGAAGGAAGGGAGGAAGGGAAGGAAGGGAGGAAGGGGAGGAAGGGGAGGAATGGGGATAGGGAGGAAGGGAGGAAGGGAAGGAAGGGAGGAAGGGGAGGAAGGGGGATAGGGAGGAAGGGGGAAGGGAGGAAGGGGAGGAAGGGAGGAAGGGGAGGAATGGGGATAGGGAGGAAGGAAGGGAGGAGGAAGGGAGGAAGGGAGGAAGGGGGATAGGAGGAAGGGGGAAGGGAGGAAGGGGAGGAAGGGGGAGAAGGGAGGAAGGGGGATGGGAGGAAGGGAGGAAGGGGATGGGAGGGAAGGGAAGGAAGGGAGGAAGGGAGGAAGGGGAGGAAGGGAGGAAGGGGAGGAAGGGAAGGAAGGGGAGGAAGGGGAGGAAGGGAGGAAGGGAAGGAAGGGAGGAAGGGAGGAAGGGAGGGAGGGGAAGGGAAGGAGGAAGGGTGAGGAGGAAGGGAGGAAGGGGAGGAAGGGGAGGAAGGGAGGAAGGGAAGGAGGGGAGGAAGGGGAGGAAGGGAGGAAGGGAAGGAAGGGAGGAAAGGGAAGGAAGGGAGGAAGGGGAGGAAGGGGAGGATGGGGTTGGGGTAGGGGAGGAGGGTAGGGGGGTTGGGGGTGGGTTGGTTGGTGGTTGGG